>NW_028277431.1:300000-545449 GCF_059751315.1 Micrasema longulum | reverse complement strand
CAACCAGTCTACATCAGTTAATTACTCGCTAAAAATACGTTATGATTTACTATAAAAACTGCTGGTTAGTGCATTGTGTTACCATGCATGAGGTTTAGGCTCCATTTCTGTGGTCATATTTTTTTTTTTTTTTTAAATACGCAAAACAACATTGTTACAAAATATACCAGCTTTTTGTCTCGATTTACTGCTATAATAATATTTTTTTCATCAGGTGTTCAGACATTAATGTTTTTATTTTAAAAAATGTATTTATAATTTTTTTACAACAACAAATTTACGACACTAGGCAAAGACAAAAAACAATACTTCTGCTCCCAAAGAAAAAAATAAATTACGGACAAAGGCATTATACCTTTCTGGCCCCTAAGATATACAACTTTTTAAGCAAAGACATATTGGTGAACAAAATGAAAAACAATATTTTCAAAGCTCGAGTTCATAAATGGATTGCTTAAAAGACTAGAGAGGAAGCTGAAGAATATGTTTCATTTATCAGAATATAGTTTTATACCCGTATGCAGAGACAAAACTGAAGGTGAGGAAAGTACATTCTTCACCTCTGGGTTATTCTCCACATTTGAGATGAGAATGTACTTTCCTCACCTTAAGTTTTGTCTCTGCATACGGGTATTAGTTTCTTGAAAGTCATTTCTCGTTTTATTGATGTAGGTATGTTTTAGAATCTTTTTTCATATTTCTTTTGAATTCTTACACAAAAGTATGTACACTTGTGTATCAATTAAATAATACGCTGACACTCCGGAACCTGTGGGCCAGTGGAGTGGCTACATCCATAAATAAAAATAAAATTATATTATATCGTATAAACATTTTATTATGTAAACTATGTATTTGTATTTTATATTGGATTAAATAAATATTTTTTTAATTAATTTACAGTTTACATGTTTTAATTTTATTCACAATATATTTATTGAGATACAAGTATTATTCAAATATTTACCTATAATATTAATTAATAGGTATAAATTAAATTGAGTATCTATCTAACCAACAGATAAAATACTTAAAACTAATTCAACTATTTTATGTTTAAATGATTTAATATCGTCGGGTTTCTGGCACAAGTTGGTAATTACAAATTTTCGAAAAATGAGATGTCTTCATAAATGGCATCAAATAGTCTTAGTTTAAAAGGGAAATAAAAATATTTCCCATTTTATAAATACAAAAAATATTGTTTTATAATATTCAAATTGTATTTAATATTTAATTGCTGATTTGAGGTGAGCTTTAAACTTTAAAAGTGCAACCTCTCACAACTAGTAAAATGTAGTTACCAACTTGTTCCAGAAACCCGACGATATTTGGTTTACACCACAAAAAAAGTAAGTGGACTCGTTAATTATTTCTTTAAATATTCAAACTTTAATGTTTGTCTTGTAAAACAAATTATTTTGAAAATGTTACTTGCAGTAGTAAGATTTCATACAATTTATTTATTATCTGTACTACGAACCATAATCATTTTACAAAATAATATCATTGGTAAAAGGCCTAATGACTGACGTGCCATGGAGTGAATTTTGCAGGAGAGTCAATAAAAGATTTAAAAAATTAAAAATTAGCCTTGAATAAAAAAAAGTATTTGTGTAATTATAAAGGTAAAAACAAAACATGGCAATAAAAATAGAAGTGCTAGATAACAAAGCTGCTTTACATGGCTCTTAGATAACATCTAATATACCAGCGGCAATGTTGAAGGCACTTTTGTCAGATTTCAGTAGTGTTGTGACAGTTTTTCTTCTTTTGATTTTCGAATAGTTCTTAAGAAAAATAAATATAGCAATGTAAAAAAAAATGAGAGATGAACTAAAATGGTTATCTGTAAGGAGACTTAAATTTAATATGTTGATATTTATACATAAATTTTTTCACGATAAATTACCAAAATATTTTAAGGATAAAGTTGTCTTAAACAAAAATTGTCATGAATATGCTACTAGACAAAAGGATAAAATAAGACTACCATTATTAAAAAGAGCTGAGTCGCAAAATTGTTTGATGTATAAGGGTTTAAAAATGTATGATGAGATGCCTGAATGTATGAAGAATGAAAAGTGTCTGAAAGAATTTTAAAATAAATGTATAAGTTACTGTAAGGAAATGTAAATATATATAGATGATGTAAATGTACATAATAGTTTATATTAGTTTTAATATAAGCTAACTTAAGAAATAAATAAAAAAAAATAAAAAAATATATACTTTTTTTAATTTTTCCATTAGATGTCGTATTCACGATTCTATTCAGAAACGGGTTTTCATATTTACGATTAAATAGCTTAATACCATCGACCCGGGGTGAATCGTCTATATAAGCTATTATGCGCAGCTTACCATTATCTATAATCGGCCTCGTAGTGTAATGGTCAGCGCGTTTGCCAACCATTCAGGAGGTCTCGGGTTCGATTCCCGACATGGTTGATATGAAATATTTATTTAAAAGGGGTTTTTTACACTAGAATATTTCTTAGTCCCTGGACTGGTACCTGAAGCGTAAGACTGGTCATCTTACCTTCATGTAACAAAAGTGATCAAGATATTGGTGTACCAATGCAGTGCCGTATGCACCATTAGGTGTGGAAAGGGAATAATGATGATTATCGGTATGATGGTTTACGGTAACTTAATTTACAGAAAAGCAAACAAATAATTATTATTTCTTATAAATCATTGCCACCGTTTGTATTGTTCTCCAAATATAATTGAAAAGCGCCCAGCGCCAGCAGTGAACCAAAAAACTAGCCGATTATTCCAGCTTATTTCTTCATACAAATAAGTGTACTATATTTTGAGCATCTTAAACCCAGTCCCAGTGCTTTTCTCCTAGAGTAAGCTTGCAGATTACACAAATTATTTGAAGATTCTCGATTTGGAAAACAGTACTTCGAATCTTTAGGGGTATTTTTCTTTGAGATGATACAGTTGACATATGACCACCATTACTTTCATGCAGTATGTCGCAGGACATTTGGCGCTCGCGGCGGCTGTTTTTGGCATTATTCATTTCTAAAACAAATCGGCCAGTTGACATTTCAATCGTAATGGGAATATCTAATACCTACGGAGCCTGTGACCATATTCCCATGTCATACATTAAAAAAATAGTGCAAGAAAAATCATTTAATACTTGGAAAAATCCATATTTATCAAGCGATACAGGCAAAATAACGAAATTGGTTTTCAAAACTTTCAAGGATGCCGAGATATTGGATACATTTGGGCGGACTTACGAGCTAACTCAAATGCTTTCAGGTCATGATGCTTTCCGAAAATATTATCTTCATTGATTAAAAAAAAGAGATAATGATTGCTGCCCTTGCGATGGACTCATTTCTCAGGACGTCCTCCATATATTACGTGATTGTCCCATGTTTGACGCCGAGAGGTTAAACTGCTAACAAATTGGCGCACAATGCGGTCAAATTTTCGAAAACCCAGAGGAAGTAATAAAAAATGAAGCCGCTGCGGAAAGATACATCGAATTTCTGAAGACCTTAGTTATAAAAATGAAAAAAAATAATGAAGGAACGGACCCAGACCCGTGAAAAATAACTATTGTACAATAAAATTCGTATTTCTCAACGTAAAACTCGGCCGCAACAATTATTTCATGTTGGTATTTTAACCACGAAGAATAATAAGAATGCATCTTTGCCCAGAATTGTAAATAATTATAACACGTTTTTTGCTGACATAGATATATATTTCCTCACTTTAAACAAATTTAAAGAAAATGCTAGAACCTTAATTAAAAATAGTAATTACAATTTAATCTAACTGTACCTACCTAATATTTTGTTTTTTTGTGCACTTTAATATTGTAATTATTTTTTCTTGTTTGAAAGAAGAAAGATTATATGCTGATAGCTCCGTATTACTCCGTATAGATCCACCGGCGAAAGGATTTTTAAGTTCGATTAAACAAAAAACTTTATTTTTATTTTTTATTATTTCATTATTATTGTAATATTTTATTTATTTTTTACGTGTGGAATGATACGGAGTGACTATTTCAATGTAGGCTTTTTTTCTTCTTTTTTTGACATTGTATTTAGTAATGTATAGAAAACTATAATTGGCCTATAATTTTGGTTTATTTGTAAATATTTATTTTTTGTTGTAAAGCTAGGGTTTCCTAGGACAGCGGTGCCCGTATCTTAACGGCCGTAGTGAACGGTGATGCGGTGGACAGCCGTCGTAACGGTGACTAGATAGTGGTTTCCTAGGAAATCGGTGTTAATAAATGTTATAAAAACCGTTCTCCTAGGAAACCACTCTCAAGTCACCGTTACAGCGGCTGTCCACCGCATCACCGTTCACTACGGCCGTTAAGATACGGGCACCGCTGTCCTAGGAAACCCTAGCTTAATGGCTGTTGTTTTTTTAAATAAATAAATATATTATACATACTAGGAAAAAAAACTTTCTATTCATAAGCAAAGCAATAAATAACCGGAACAAGAGGGGAAAAAATACCTGCTGAATTAATTACTTTTATATAAGTTATGTATTAACGTTATGAATAATTTAGCTACATAATATAATATTTCGCGATTTTAAAAATAATCGTCGTTGATTTCATAGATGAGAGATATTGAATCACACAGAACCACTGAAAAATAGCCATTTATAGTATTACATTACTTATTTATATTATGTACTATGTAGGTACAAATTTATGATATTTTTTTATAGCTTACCCGGAAATAAAGTTACCGTTCGCCACTGCCATCGACTTATTAATACACATAGACGCGCCCTATATAGTAAAATATTGAAAAAAGTAATGACACGAAAACATACCCATATGTTACCAAGTTTATTTATTTACACCAGGTATGCATTCGGGGAGACTGCATATACTACCAAAAATGGGAGGATACCCATTTTCGGTGCATAAAAAATCAGCTTTTGGTGGAGTCCAATCAGATTCTTTCATTAAATTCCTTATGATTTCTACCCATTTATTTATTTTTACTAGATTTTGGGAGATGCTAAAATAATATTAACGCACATTTATTACTAAAAATGTATTCCGACCAGTGCGCACCCCTGTTAGTGAGAAGGGCTGACATTTACAAAAAAGAATACTTATATTTTAATATTAATTACTTTAAGCTTTTTTATATATGCTTTCACGATACAAGCAGGCATTTTGGTTTTGATTCTAAACATCAGCCCACGTCACACCTGGCTGGCGGTTGAAAAACGACTAAATAAGCAATGGGCATGATTGAGCGTTTGAACATGAGTTGAGTGTCGTATTTTTTTAGGGCTCAGGGCGCGTGTATGTGTATTAATAGATCGATGCTTCATAATGACCGTGCGCATTATATTTACCCCATGTTATGGTATTGAAATAGTAGTTTATTTATTTATTTTATTTGGTCATTCAACAGGAATACATAAATAATACAAGGTTATACAAAAGAAACGGCTATAATATGCTTTTCACAATAATTAATAATAGGATGACAAAGATAGTAGCAATTAAAATTGTAATAATTGTTTTAATTGTGAATATGTTATAGAAATGTTGCATGTTTCAATTAACTTGGGAGTGTTCTCTTTTAGCATACTGAATTGTAGTATAGATCACGTAATAGTAATCATGAGTGAAATATTGATATTTTACTCTATTTCATTGAATTCTATTAATTTGAATAAAATAAATAAAACAACTTTTAACCACTTTTTTTTCTACCGACCGGCTTCAAAACTATACAAGCTTCTTTATCAAGGTATACTTAACTAATGATTTCTATCATATTTTATTTTATCAGTATGCTGCCAATGAAACTAATAAATCAAGTATTTTTGTCTTGAAAGGATGATAATGTGAGATGGATACCTACGCGTAAAACTAGACAAGAGTGGATTAAAGGAAATATTGTTTATTTCTTATTATGAATCGCATTTTTTCTAAGATTTCCAAGTTGTCTAATTTTATTTTCAACACGAATAACTTTGAATCCAGTGTCATTATTGAAATTATTTTGGTAGAAAAAAAATTGAGTGGTTAAAAACAAAATTGTTTTATTTATTTTATTATATTGAATAACCACAATGTTAGTGCTTCAAATATAAAATTCAATCAATTGTATTGCGGATTCCTTATTATGAAATTGCTCCTATGGTACTGGTGGTTTAATTTAAGCTGGCGCGTTCAGAAAACGCACACTAACGCATTTAAAGTCTACAGGATGTTAAATGAAATTTTAACCAAATGTGCTACCTTTTTTTTATAATTCGGTGTTAGATGAGAGGGTTGTGTTCATGCAAAAAAATACAATGGGTTAAGAAAATGCAATATTAATTAACTAAAATAAATTGTTTCGTTATTTTTAATTTTTCAAATATTTTTTTTAAATTTTGCATTTTACTAATTATAGTCCTTCCAAGAACAAGGGGCAATTCGAATGTGAAAAAATGATTTTTTTTTCATAGTCAATTACTCTAGAACTTGAATGCGAAGTTGTGAAGATTGTTTTAAGTATATAAATAACAAGATTTATTGTTTATCAATAAGTGCGTATGCATATTTTTTCCGATACAATTTGTAGTGTATATTTTAATAACACTATTAATTATTATTATGAGGAAAACAAAATATTAAATAAAAAACAAGCTTGTTTAAAAATAAATACTACTACAACTAATAAAGCAATAGTTATATATGTCACGCTCATAAGCGCGTGTGAGCGCGAGAGAGACAGAGATTTATTTATTTATGTATTTCACAGTTTTAAAATGTACAGAGTTTCTTTGTTTCAGGTCCCGACTAGCTAGGGAATTCCTGTGTTAAGGAAGGACCTTATTTTTTACATGTGTTTTTTTAATCTATTATTTCATTAAATGATGCTTAATAAATTCAAAGAATAATAGTAACATTTGAAAAAATCAATATAAATATAAATTAGAAAACATGCAAGTAATAATAATAAAAATTGAATCATAAAAATAAATTAGAAAATATGGCATTAAAGAAATGAGACATAATTATTATAAAATAGAAAACATACTGATAAAAATTGAATAAAAATTGAAGCATAAATACACATTATAAAATAAAACATTGGTAATAAAGAAATTAAACAAAAATATAAATTGGAAAACATACCGATAATAATAAAAATTGAAGCATAAATATAAATGTGAAAATATATCCTTAGTAATTAAAAATTGAAGAACAAAAATAAATTACAGAATATACCATTTATAATTAGAAAATTATAGATACTTGTAAATACTAGTATTAATAAGAAAAATAAAATATATGTAAATTAATAAACATAAAAAGTAAAAATAAATATACATAAAAACAATAAGGAGATATTTGTCAATTAAAAGCAACACAATTTTTTGTCGTGAAAATAATTACAGGAGATAAAAAAGATTATTTTCATAATGCGTATGCCGTGCGATGTCATACCATGGTGTAAGTATAGCGCACGCGCCAGTTTATAAAAATCCACCAGTAGGTACGTGGCTATTGCGGCGCCTACAACAATAAAATACAGCATTTTTGTTACCTATACTTAACTGCCAATATTTACGGAACTTTATGAGCGTGCAGGCGTAGGAATCGCCTTCATGAGTTGCCGCTAGTATAGTGGTATAACACATTATCACAAGGACCAATTATTATTATGTATTGATTAAATTATCCCTCTTGTGATAGGGCCTTATCAGCGGAGTAATCATAAGCAATCATGTTTCTAATGGTTTGTTTATTTTGTCTGAGAGTTACGCCTATTACCCGTTTTACTGTGTATTATAATTTATCGGAAATGTAATTTTTTATTTCCAATTTTCATTACAATTATTCGCTAGGCTTGCTAATTTTTTTCAAGCTACTTATGGGTATACCATATATATACCATACAGTCACCGGGCCTGAATGTGTTACATTACTTATAGTTGACTAGCTGAACCCAGCCACGATTTGCTGTGGCTTTGTCTGATATGAATTATTCGGGGAGTAAATAAAAATAGTCTCGCATTTAAGGTTCATACACTAGACACTCTTTATAAAATAAATTCTATTATACAAATTTATAAAGAGGAAAAAATAAAAGAATTTGAGATGAATAAGTCACTCAGATACCAACATACTATTAAAATTCCTAAATTCCATACAAGTCATGGTCAAAATAGCTTTGTCTTCAAAGGTGTAAAAAATTATAATAATCTTCCAAATGAACTAAAAACTATTAAAAATAATGTATCAATAAATAAATTTAAAGTTAATCTAAAGAAATTTTTGAACACGTGTAAAAACAACATTAAATTTTAATTAGTATGAATGTATTATTGTTTTATGTTTTTTCTTTATAATCATATCCTACGTTTTTTTTCTTTCTCATGTACTCGTATTTAAAATTATATAAACTCCTATAAATAAACAACTAAAACAGTGTAAGTAACTCTCCAAGCACAAGAGTTAGTCTCTTTTTTTGGAGAGTTACAGTGATAACATTTACTAGATGTATAAAAGTAGATATGTTTAGAATTTTACAAAAACATGTACTTTTTATGAAGTTTATTTATATATATATATTTTTTTTAAATAGGGAAATATAACTTTTTTTTACATTTTTAAAGTTATAAAGGTCTATGAAATACAGTCCAGTAAAAAAAAAATATTTACGTGGCAGGCCTATTATACAGTAGATAAACGAGGAAAAAAAAGCATAAAAAGTTTATATGTACATATTATAACACAATGGTTTCATTCTATGAACACGCTAACATATTGTGTTAAAAATAAATCATTAAAAGGAATATAAAAATTAAAAAGTACTAAAATTTTTTTTTACATATTAAAAAAGCAGCACCAGAAAAATCTTACGGTACTTTAATAATCATTAAAATTGGTCAAATACATAATTAGATTCTTGTTTGTAATTTAAAAAAAACTAATGTATTATTTTATTATTTAAAAAAAAAAAATATTTGGGAAATCAACATACATATTTATAGTAAACAAACAGATATGGTGTATAAACTCAGAACTAATAACAGATTTCCACATAGTATACAAAGTTAGTAAAGAAAATATATTACATATCAAATAAATGCATACAATTTATACATACTAAAATTTATTTTCGTATACTCAATAATCAAAGATTTTTTAAATATTTATTTTAAGAACATTAAGTTACTATAAATTGGGCGGGATTACGACAAAAATGCTTGAAGAGAGGATAAAGAGGGGAAGGGAGATGTACATATTTATTATTATAAAGTCTACCAAGTTACATAATGCATTTTTAGTGTAAATTTTAATTTTTAGTGTGATGTTTGTGTAATCTATATTTTTTAATTTTGTATTGTACACTGAAAAAGTCCTACGAAAAAAAGCATTTTTAACATACGATGTTTTACTTATTGGTACATGAAACAGGTGGTACCGTCTACAAATCCTGGCTGGCACATGTATTGTTATTAAACTAAGTAGTTCATCGATTATCATTTTTTTAAGTCAAAAATATTCCAACTGTTGTGTAGATTTGATTATTCACTCTTTTCACAATGGTGCAATTATCTCAGTTTCACTTTTCTATGGCTGGCTGCTTTCTGCATAATTACGTTCTATTGTTCTACGAGACTAAAGAGATGAGAGCATCCAACTCTTGTAATGCAAAGAAAAATTAATAATTATTTTGCCTCAAACTGCATTCGATTCTACAACAGGTACCTCTTGAAATTCAGGCTTTACTAACAAAAAAAAAAAAAGAAGATTTTTCAAGCACTGGCTTTTTGGAAAAAGCTACTATACAGGTTGTTCATTAAACCCTGTCACATCCGAAACCACGATGATCAGTATGAGCAAGAAGACATATTAGTACATTCAAATATTTTTTTAGAACGAATAAAATTTAAAAAAATAAAATAACAAAAAAAGCAAATGGTTGCTTACTTCTGCAGGGGACAAACAATGAATGGAAGGGGGGGGAGTCTGATACTGCGCCGCGCTCCCCTCACTTCTCCCCTGCAGAAATAAGCAACCATTTGTTTTTTTAAATATTTTATTTGAAAAAAAACTTTGTTCTAAATATTTTTTTAAATATGCTAATATGTCTTCTTACCCGTACTGATCATCGTGGTTTCGGATGTGACAGGGTTTAAAGAACACCTGTAGAGTGGAAGAATATTTGCAGGGCAAGACAGCTTGGCATTAGATTCGTGTTTATTGATTTTAGTTGGTTGATTTAATTATAATTACTATTAATTTATTATTGCAGGAGCTACGTTGAGCAAGTTCCTTCCCAAATTATTCCACGAGTTCCTAGAAGAAATACTACCGATGATTTTAGCTCCTGTGATCCAACTATTAATGAATCTTCGGGTAAGAAATAATTTTTAAAAACCTTTAATTTCCTTATACAATAAAAAGAAAATAAAAATCATTGTGAGGAGTTGTAAGAAAGAAAAAAAATTATGGCACACTTCACCGCTGTAACAAATTTAGAGCTTTTAATAATAATAATAGGATAGTGAATTTTTCGATTGAAATCTAGTCTTTGAAAATTTAGACAATTTCAAAATATTGATTTGGTTTTGTGATTCATAATATAAAAAAAAAAACCTTTATAGGTATTTGCTTCAAAAATAATTTTAATGTGTTTTGTTTTTCATTTCCACAGAGGCAAAGAAATCTAAAAGGCGTTCACTAAAATTACTCCGAGGTCACGAACGTGACCTGAAATTGGATATCGCAAAATGTAAAAACTGTCGGATTGACAAGGTTGAAAAAATACCCAATATGATGAACATCCCCACTTTAGTAAGTAACCATTTTTTTAAAATCTAAATTTAATATAAATTATGTATAATATTTTTTCAACTAAAATTTTTAAAAAAATTTAAAAATAAAAAATATCTGAACACTAAATACAAATTATTTAAGGTACTATAATGGGCATAGGCTATTGTGATACAAGTAAATACATTTGTTGCTACCATTCATGTTTGCAATATGGTCATGAGGATGAATAACAATATACGACCAAGACTCTCTATATTATTTGCCAAACTCACAGTGAAAGGGGCAGTGAAAGTAGTTCAGTTGAATTAAATTAAAATCGCGATCTATGAATTTTTTTTTAAAAAGAGTAACTCATTAATCAACAAAAAAATATTGCTATTTTGTACGAGTTAAACCTGTGGAAAGACCAATTTTGGGTTTGTGAGGGAGCACTTTCACTGTTGATTTTTGTGAAGTGAAAGAGCTGAAGAGCTTAGTCTTCTATATCTTGTGTACTGCTTTTTGTCTCCATTTTTCTTCCTTAAAAAAAAAACATCTAAACGGTTTTTGAACTGGTTGACTGAAATGGAATGGACAACTAGGCTTTGGAATTTATTCCAGTCTGGAACCACCCTGCTGGAAAGGAAGTTTTTTTGCTGGAAAACAAGTTTTTCTTGGAATTAGGGATGATAGAGTTTCCAGTTTTGATTCCGTAAATTTGTCAATATTGTCTAAAGATGATTGTTTTTTTTGCAGGAAGAACACAATCAAAATATTTGCAGGAAATAGGCACACCAACATAGGCTTATCTATTTATTTATTTAACCTTTTGTACATAATGTTATCTGTACATTGGCGGGCTTATTGCCGAATGGCAATTTCTTCCAACCAACCAATAAAATAAAAGTTTTATTTTTATAATTCAAGTTACAGAACATATTCAATAGAAAAAAATATTAAAAAGCTAAAGATATATTAAAATAGAAATAAACGTACTAAATTACCTTAAATCAAAACTATTACTCAATAGGAAAAAAATAGGATAGAGGAAAGAGGAAAGGAGGAAAAGAGGAAAGATTAAGGAAGAGAAAGGAGATGTTTATTCAGACGTGATTTAAACAGAGATAATGTTGTAACATCTTTGATGGTGGATGGAAGATGATTCCACAGTCGAGCCGCATGGACGCCATATGAGTCAGAGAAGAAAGAGGTCTATGCTTACCAATGATCTAATAAAAATAACTATGTATCTGGAAAGCTTAACGAGCTGTCAATGCGCATTGTTATACTTCAACTAACAATGTTGTATTTTTCTTGTCCAGGTGGAGTCATGCAACCGCTTCATGTCTCTTTCCTCCAAGCCGGTACCCTGCGGGCGCGAGCAGTCGTGCCCCCCGGCGGTGGCCCCCCAGGGCGAGGGCCCCGCCCCTGGCCCGCAGCCCCCCGCCGCCCCGCTGCATGCCCCCCCCTCGAGCCTGTCCCTGGACGGCGAGGAATACTCCGGCGACTGCCGGGCCAACTTCCACACCACCTTCAGCATGCTGATCCGAATGGGAAACATGGACAAAAATTGTAAACGAGCGGTAAGTGAAGATGTTTTTCTATGGGATGTCCAAATGGGTTTATCAAAATTGATATTTATTTATTTACTTGACAAATGTAGTCTGCATGAGTAATTTTAAAATTCTGTTCATGAATTAAACTAATTCTTACTCCTTTTTTTTAAATTAAAATAATGGATTTATTTTTAAATATATTATTAAATTTAACTTTGTTTCCTGGAATACGTGATTTTTTATTTCTTTATTTAACATGTTAGACATAATTTTAAATTGTACATTGGTGGATTTATTGCCAAATGGCAACTTCTTCCAACCAACTAATGATGATGATTTCACTAAATAGAGGTATTATTTAGTAATTTAACTTTTTTTTTTTTTTTTATTGCTCAAAAAACTTTTATTTTTTAAGTACTAATGTTGTATTATTTTTTTTATTATTATTATCTGGTTATTCTCAACTTTACTGTGTTATATTTACATTTAGTTCATAAGATTTTCTCCTATCTTTATTTAGAAATGTTATGTTTCTTTTTAACTTTTTGTATTATATGTTTACTAAATTGTTTAGTTTTAATTATTCTATTATTTCATACTATGTACTACATGATGATTGTGCACTGCTGTGATTATTTCTATAAATTATTATTTTTTTGTAAAAGGTTATTGAACCGTTGATGTATAAATGAATAAATAAAATTACAAAACTTTGATAAATCCTTATATAAAAAAAACCACTGATCTTCCTCATTGTTCTATTTTTCCATTTCACTGGTGCCCAAATTAACTACATACTTTTTTAATGCGCTTGTTACGTGTATTTTTCATAAACACAATAATAATTTATTACAAACCAACAGTATTGTTGTAATACTGATGACACTTTAATTTTATTGTATACTTTTGTCTAACTATTTTGTAACTGTCAGTTCAATAACAAACACTTATTCGATGTGTGTATGGTTCTAAGATTGATTTGTGACTAAATGACTAGTGATTCATTTTTTAATTAAAGAAAAACAAAAGTGCCAAATGTATAACTTATGTTTATTTCATCCGCTGTTGAAATAAGCTCGAATGTTTGGATAATTGGACATCTAGATTAATATGCAACGATGCACCCGTAAAAAGTATTCAGAAATCCTTAGCACTGAAAATGTATCGCCGAACGATGTTAGTTTATTTTTTGCTTTATGTATTGTACAGATTAATTCATTTACATTAATATAATTATGCAAGTATATTGAATTATGTGATATCTGGCATGGTTTAAAAAAAAAACTACATGGAGGTTTAAAATTTGAAACACTGGTTTTATTATTGGTAAGGTATCCAAAATAAAATTTCTCTGTATTGCATTCTGCATTTATTGTGTAATTATAACATGAGGACGTTATCAAACTAATCTTAATATTTACATAATCATCCATATACCAACAATAAAGAATAGTTAATAAAGGTAATTGAGCAGGTAGGGGCATACTGTTTTTGTGATTTCACTTCAAACTGATTACAAAGCAAAATAATTTTATTTTAAATCAGTAAATTTAACCTACTGGATATAAAAAAAATTGAAGCAAAAATGAGTGGTATAACTGTTGACTGTCTTCTGTATGCGGATGATGCCGTGCTTCTTGCTAGCAGCAAAGAAGACCTTCACTTCTTGGTAACAAAAGTCTACGATGTATGCAAGAAAAGCGATTTGCTTATGAATGTTGATAAATCGAATGTGATGGTTTTTGAAAGGGATGAAAATATAACTAAATGTGAGATCAGCGTGAATGGAGATATTCTGAATCAGGTAGAAGAATTTGTGTACCTGGGAAGTATGTTTACTAGGGACGGAAAGGCCTGAGAAAGATATTGAAAGGAGGGTGAGTGCCGGGAACAGGGTGAACGGTGCACTAAAATCTACTTTGGCAAACAAATGTTTATCGCAGGAGGCTAAACTAGCAGTTCACAACGGAGTTCTAGTTCTAACTCTAATGTATGGGAGCGAAGTATGGAATTGGAAAAATAATGATGAAAGTAGGTTGAATGCTGTCGAAATGCGATCCCTCAGGCGGATGTGTGGTAAAACGATGTATGATAGGTGCACAAATGTCGAGATCCGTGAAATGTGTTAGGCTGAAACATGCATTATTGACAGAATCAAGAAAGGGGTGCTGCGTTGGTTTGGACATGTAGAACGAATGGACAGCGAAAGAACGGCTAAAAGAATCTACGATGCAAATGTTGATGGATGCAGAAAACGAGGAAAGACATGGCACGATCAAGTCCATCAAATACTTGAAGATGGACATGTCAAAAGTAGGAATAATCGGCGTGCGTGCATGAGAAGATGTATGAATGTAGAGGAAGCGAGGTCTGTATGCCAAGATAGAGTGTTATGGCGTTCTATCCTCTCTGCCTACCCCTACGGGGAAACGGCGTGATGGTTTGTTGTTGTTGTTGTTGTTTATTATTTAGATATGTACTAGGTATATTTTTAACTCAATTTTGATTATTTTTTATCTATTTGCATTCAGTCTGTTTTATGATCCTCATTGATTCTCAAAGTGGAATTATAATGTTAATTTTGAAATAATGTGACTTCAGCTTTTTGGCTAGTACATTTCATATCATATACGAATTGGCTTCCTGTTTTAGCACAGTTTTGTTTATGCCCTTAGTATATCTTTAAATCATTTTAGTATAAAATGTGATATTTATTCTTCATGTGTAGTATTTAAAATTATATGTAATACATTTTAGTATATTTAAAAAACGAATAAAATTGGTGAATAAACAATTACATAGTTCTTTTGTTGTCAGCCTCGTGGTGTAATAGTCAGCTCTTTTATCTACCATGCAAGAGGTCTCGGGTTCGATTCTCGACACGATTGATATGAAATATTTATTTAAAACTGTGTTATCACACTAGAATATTTCATATTCCCTAGACTGGTATCTGAAGCAAAAGACTGATCATCTTAACTTCATGTAGTGAAAAAATTGATCAAGATACGCTGCGATCGGTGTACCAATGCAGTGCCCTATGCACCATTAGGTGCGGAAAGGGAATGATGATGACGATTTGCTCTATTCGAGCATGTTCGGACATGTGAAATTGTTACCAAGTGTTTGGATTTTTTTTTTATTATAAAGATTTCAGCTCATTACTTCACAAAAGTCAACAGATGGAAGAGTTGAGGAAATGTGGATGTATAAACATGGGCAGAATGGTGAATGTTACACAGTGTGTAAAGTGGCCACTTAAACCAGCCAATGACTGGTCATAAGCCCTGTAAATGCCTAGACTTCCATATTCCCCTCTCAATAATATTTTCCCCCCTCTGTTAAAATAAATTTTAAAATAAACGGTAAAGCAAATTTTACAAGTTATCCACCCAAAAGTAGTTGACTATCCAGTATTTAAAATCAACAGATGTCTGTGGAGGAGCACACGTGGCAGAACGAACTGAAGGACCTCGTATGGCTGGAAGTATGCGCCAAGAGGGCTGGTCGCACCCCCACTCAGCAAGATGCATTCCTTTGCTCGCGGAGAGATGAAGTCCCTTCTCTACTGCAAGAAATCATGGACTATAAGTAAGCAATGTATTAGGTATGTAATATTTGTAGACAAACAATAGATTTAACTTTCAGATAGAGAGATCCTGATCTCAACAAAGTCGGAGAATTGTATAGAATATAACATATGACACGTAGTCCTTGTACCCTAGTTCGACAAGAGTTAATGTAGTGTCTAAATTTTCATATTTCAAATACTAAATAGGAAAAATAAGGACGAAAGTGGACTGAATGCTGTCGAAATGCTATATTTCAGGCGAATGTGTGGTAAAACTATATACCATAGGTGCACAAATGCTGAGATCCTCACAGAATGCAAGGCCGAGACTAGCATTGTAGACAACATCAAGAAAGAGGTGAATTGTTGGTTTCGACGTGTAGAGCGAATGGGCGTTGAAAAAATGGCTAAAAAGATTTACAGTGCGAATGTTGATGGATCCAAAACGAGGAAAACTGCAAAAGGCATGGCATGACCAAATCCTACAAATATTTGTAGATGGACATGTCAAAAATCAGGAAAATCAGCGCACGTGCATGGATATATGAATGTAGAGGAAACGGGACCTGTATGCAAAAACAGAATTATATGGCGTTCTATCCTCACTGATTACCCCTTTGGGGAAACGACATAATGTTTTGTCAACAATATTTTAAATACAAGTTCTATACATTCCAAATTTTTGTAGACAAGGACTGGATTCAACTCCCTGGGAAGCTGTTAATATTAACATATTATAACAGTGATGAAGAACATTTGAGAGAAGGTAATATAGAAGTCTAGGCATCTACATGGCTTATGATCTGTCATTGGCTGGTTTAAGTGGCCACTTTACACACAATAACAATTATTATTCTGCCCATATTTGAACGTCTTTATTCCTTCAATCCTTTCATCTGTTGATGTTTGTGAAGTTAAGGAGCTGAAACCTTTGTCACCTGGTCCATGAAGAAGCATAGAAATGGAAAAATATTTTTTTTTTAGGTGTTGCCTAGTATGCAGGTGAAATAATTCAATTAGATGAATCTCACCCGCATAAACAAAGGTTTCAGCTCTTTAACTTCACAAACATCAACAGATGAAAGGATTGAAGGAATGTAGATGTTCAAATATGATCAGAATGGTGAATGTTACACAGTGTGTAAAGTGGCCACTTAAACCATCCAATGACAGATCATAAGCCCTGTAGATGCCTAGACTTCTATATTACCTTCTCTAAAAGTTTCTTCATCTCTGTTGTAATATGTTCATAATGTTTTGTTTTGTTTCTTATAAAGCAAATAAAAAAAATCAAGGCTTATATTTTTATAGATTACACTAACTATATACATGGTCATCAGTAGATTTTTTAAAGTTTTAGCTTTGTTCTATATCTTACAAAATGAACAGATGGTCATAGGATTTTGTAGAATTTTCCATGTGAAAGTTTTAAAGATAACATAAATGTAGATCTCTAATGCGTTAAATTAAATGATAAACTTTCCATTTTCAGATTCGTAAACACAGATGCCAAATGTACCGGAGAGGCTATCTGGTCCACTTTGGCCTACGTAAATAGAAGTGACAGTGGTGTCGGGAATTCTAGCAGCTCTGAGGGTGAAATCACTCCAGGTAATGTTTCTTTGTAATCATTGAGTCCACAACACTACCACAGGGCCACAAGCTGGTTCAAATAGGCAGGCGCCGTTGGTTAGACGGCTATCTGTGAAACTGTCGTCGCGGGTTCGATTCCCGCCAGTTGCAAGAAAAAAATCCAAGAAATATTTTTTTCTCAATTGGTCTGGGTGTTGTGGTGTATTTTTCATTACCTCCTTCCATATCCCCTCTATCCCACCTGCTGACAAGCCTCAAAATAGAGGCTTAGCGGGTTATTCCTTTAAAAAATGCTTTTTTTTTTACATAAATAAATATTTTAGTTGTTCTGCCCAAATATGATTTTTTATTGACCATTTTCTTTTAGTCATAAAAACTGTAATAGAAAATGGGAAACAAGTTGTGATAGAGCAGGATTTGAACCTCGGACCTCCTGACACGGAGTCGGCGACTACCCATGAAACCACAACCTGTTACAACTATGTTTTTTAAAATTACTCCAAAATTTAAATATTTGTTTAAATAATAAGGCAAATATTTCTATAAACGCCAGCGCCTCTCAGTCAATGTAATAAATTTGTCTGCCAACCAGGTAAATTATTTTTCAACCCGTTCTAACAAAAGTAAATTTTAGTCAGTGGAATAAATTTTCCAGGTGTGACTGGCAAATCGGAGTGTCTCTGCATCAACTGCGGGCGGTGTAGCCGGGCCATCGGACGAGCCATGAGGGAGGTGGCTGGCTTGCTGGACTCCCTAGCCGAGGCTGAGGCCCTGTACCCATCCAGCAAGGCCATGGCGCTGCAGCATCCCGTGCTGACCAGCAAGGAGTTCACCGACAAGACCAAGGTGACCCACTTTACTATGTAACATTTAGGTTGGGTCTTATCTTCTGTCGTGTGTCGTTCGTTATGTCGAGCCGAAAGATTCTTCACACTCCTGGTTTTACACATTTAAGGGACTCAAGGCCATTATTATTATTTTATTATTTGTTTACAATATACATAAGAGGCATAACAGAGTATTAAAAAAATAAAGGATATTCATAGCAATGAAATACATATTAACAGTAAAAATAGTAAACAAAAATCCCACAAAGGCATGGCCTGTTCGTAGGTATACAAGAAATGTTTGCTCCTATTATAAATAGACAGGTATAATTTTTTTGTGTTAAATAAGAAAGAGAAAAGAAAATATTCTGTAAAAGAATATAAGGCACTTTTTTTATTTTATAGTAATTAAAAAAGGAAATAAAAGTATTTAAAAAAAAACATTGTTCGGTTTTTCTCCATAGTGATGTCCCGGGGAATTGTTTACCAAAGTGGTTTCCTATCTTCTCATCGATTAAATTTTCTGTCGGGATTACCTACCCTTAGCTGGATAAAGATGCCATACTTCAGCTTGTCATATAGGAGGAGATCGAGAGACCTAGAGGGGTCAGAAGAAAACAGCTTTCCGGGCTTTGAAACATCCAAGAATGGACCAAGATTAGAACTGTGGAGGAGCCGTTTCGCACTGCTCGTGACAGGGAAGACAGGGGTTTCCTGTGTTTACAGAAGTCCACTTTCGTCATAAAAATGTTATTTTAAGTTGAAATAAAAATTTTGAAGCCCATTTTGTTTTAATGTTAAAAACATTAGTAGTCTCTGATACACTATTTTAATAAGTACTTTTACTATCGAAATAATCTTTATTTTTACATTTAAAGTTCTTAATAGATTCAAATTATCTTATTTGGTTAAAAAATTATCATGTTTTATAAATCACACAGTCACAAAATCTCATTTCCTGAACATTCCATTCAATGTGACTCCCGTGGTTTATCCTTTAAAGTACAGATATATTAACTCACATTTCATCCAACAATCATAATTTTGTGAATTTATCGAGGTTGTCTAATGAAATTTTTCAGTGGAATTGCATTTAAATTACATAAATAGTTTTTTTTTAATTCTTCATATTGTGTTACTAAATTATTATATTATGGTTGTCATCTTCTACCTTAATTTGTATTACATAAAAACCTGCCCCATTATGGAAATTGATTTAAGTTAAACGGAGTATCCAAATAGTGGAATCAGCAATGAGAACAAAGAGTAATTTGATAAACGCCTTCTGAAGTTTTTCTATCGGTTTTACTTGGAATCAAACTCTCTTATTGATGTAAAATTTAATGTCAATTTCTTATTTAATTTATTATTCTTACTTCTTTGTTGAACAATATGTTTTTGTTATCTAGGCGATGTGTCTTTGGTTCAATATGGTTCACCACCAGAGACTCTTAATGCTTATAATCAAGAAACTGCTGGTCACCCACAGGTGGAAGAATACATCCAGAAATAAGACTGATGGTAAAACAAATGAACCTAGTGGAAGGTAAGCTTCCTTTCAAAACTGTTATTTCTGCAAATAATCTCGAAGTACTATTAAAATTTGTCTTTAATTTATTTTTTCTTCAGCAGTGTTATGTCTGAGGACTCGTGCAAATTAAAACACACATCCAAAGTAAAATTTAATATTGATTCCACGTGTGCAACAAATACTTCGTCTGATAACGAAGCGGAGAAACAGTGTGATCCCAATTCAGATGACGAAAATGAGAATCATAATTCCAGCGTACAAATCGAAATAACTCGAATACAATCCACCGAAGTCAATCTGTCAGATTTGGACCAGAATGAAACCAATGAAGTCTGCGAGCCTAACTTGGGTAGTGGACATCATTTAAATGTCAGTAAATCCGACGGGGATCATGATAGGGGAGGAAAGAACGAGGTGTTGCTGGGTGATGTGCCAAAATCTCCCTACGAAAGTGCTGATTCTTCGACCGGCAGTGTCAACTCTAACGAGAGTGGTTTTGTGTCTTCTGTCCCCGAAACAATAGAGGAACCTCACAATATATTGACCGGTGTATTTGATATGGGAAACATAGTGGAAATTACTAAATTACGATTGTATTATCCTAACCAAACATCTCCTTACAGGTAATTTATTAATTAAATATAGTAAGTTGTATCGTCTATTAAATTTTAAGCTATCTTAAACTCCAGTTTTTCGAAACAGAATATGATTCTCTGTAAATTCCCTTCCTTTCTGTATAATCCGACGGGGATAATCTTAATTGCTAAATATGCAATACTTTTTAAGTTATTCAATAGTTTCCATTTATCCTAAACGCCAAACATTAAAAATATAAACTATCTTAAACCTCTTGAAAGGTAATTAGACTTTGAGTTCTTCACATGATTTTCTCACGTTTAACAATTTTACAATAATATAAATACATTTATTTGTAGTATATACTGATCCAATTTAAATAAAATACAATTAAAGAAAATTAAAGCTAGGATAAAAAATTAAATAATTAATACTACCTTAAGAAAAGATCTGGTCTATCTTAGTGATTATTTAAATCTAGAAAGACTTACACCAAATAAGTCCAGATCTTGTCTCTAGTTTACAATGCGACACAATCAGGACATTGGTGCATGCAAGTCATAGTTTATGCTGTGCTGATCAAGGAACAGGACATTATGTTAGATAGCAACCGGCGGATCGGAACATTGAATGCCAATTTTTACCGTAACGATGGTACATCAATTAAGCCATTTAGTAAATTACACGTAAATGTGGAGTCAATTTTGTTTCTATGTTTTTGTAGACTTAAGATTTTTAACATTGACTCCATTTCTCCATAAGTGTAGTCTCCCCTATTACGTTTTGGCATTTGGAATAGTTCAGAATTGAATAGACGGTATGTTCTGTTAGATGTTAATTTATTTGGTAGGCATGTTTAAGTATGTTTTTGGTTTTCCAGAGAGTACATAGAAAAAATGCTTAAAATTCGAAGTATCGGAAGGGCCTTAAATTTTCTAGAAAAACTTCATTTGGTTGTGTTGAAGAAAACCAGAATGACTCTGGAGAAGTTAGAGGTAGATATACTCTTTTTTTCACGCTTATTTTTATTTTTAATCTGTGAATACATTATGAATAATGTGAAATAATTACCATTGATATTTAAAGCATTAACTTTGTGGTCAAACATTTTACTGAATATTATTATATATTTATGTATAACCAGATACCTCTGCCGGTTTCGATAATAGTAACCTAATCAGTGCACATTAGGCTTACTTATTAAAATACATGGCATACTGGTTTTACATTTGTGTGCAACAACTATGGTGAAGGTGTATTGCGGGTTTTGCATGTTGGTTTAATTGGTGTCCTGACGAAACCGTTAGACTTAGAAAAGTCAGTAAGTGGTTATTTACAAATACTAATTGAGTCAACTGACGTTGTCCTTCCCGAACGTTGGCTTGCCTGCTATTAGATTGGAAAAAGACTTTTCATTGATAAGTAGGTACTTGTTTTTGATTAAATTCCAAAACTAAAAATTGTTCATATTATATTGAATTTAAGTAGGTACCTAGGTACTTGTTTATGGTTGAATTCCAAAAAATAATATAAATATTTTTTCAAATATGGCATTCTTTTTGCAAACATCAAACTCCGGTCTTCTCACCAACGGAGGGGTGTACTTATTTAGGAATACGATTTTTAAAAATGTATTGAATTTAATATTATTTTAGTATTACCAAAAATCCAGTAAAAATAAATAAATGGGTAGAAATTATAAGGAATTTAAGGAAAAAATCTGTGTCTCAGATCCACAAAAAATAAATGCTGTTTGTAAACATTCAAAAACAAACTTTTTTTATACACAAAAAAACAAAATCCTTTCATTTTTTTGCAAATGCATTCTCCTCGAATGCAACCCTGATAGATCGACGAAAAAAACATTTATGCTCCTTACTTTTTTTTACATATTAGATTGAAGATTTTAATATCTACGAACACGCACAGCACAAAGATCTATATTTCTCTGAAAACCGCACGTTAATCGGTTTAGCTGTTTAGGAGAAGTTCGGTGACATCACACGTACAGAGGAATTATATATATATATAAAGAAGAATTAATAAAGAAGATTTAATAACATTTAGTGAAATAATTACATTTAATTTCTAGGATGTTATAAAGACTGAAGAAACTGAAGATGATCACAATGATACAAACCCAATAGATGATAACTCAGATGAAGATTTTGAATATGAGAAATACTCGCGTTGTAAAGTGGACATTAATGAATTAAAGAAGGAATTCATTGATCTGCGGAGGTATTTATCACTTAGAATATTTTTGCCTCTAAATCAAAAGGACTAACATCTTCTTCTTCATTCCCTTTCTGCACCTAATGGTGCACAGGGCACTGCATCGGTACACCAATCGCAGTGTATCTTGATCATTTTTCTAACATGGTGGTAATATGATCAGTCTTTCGCTTCAGACTAGGGACTAATATTCTAGTGTAAAAAACCTTTCTAAATAATTATTTCATATCAACCATGTCAGGAATCGAACCCGGGACCTCTTGCATGGCAGGCAAATGTGCTGACCACGAGGCCAACAATTTAATGAATTGACAAAGCATATCATGAATGGTAGTTTTTCTAAGTAATACATCATATCAACCGCCTTTGGTAAAAAGCAATACAATGAATTGCTCCAAAAATATTGAATGATTTATTGCCAAATATAAAAGACTCAAAATGTAAAACAAATTTTCTTGAAAAAAAAAAAACTGCACATATTTTTTAAAACATTTTTTTATATTTTTTTTTTGCACCACAACAAGCCAGGAGGCCTAATTACAGTGGTGAATTACATCACAGAGCCCCCAGGCTTGAGAAAAATCACATTTTAATTTTTGTGTCCTCACCGGGAATCGAACCCGGAACCTTCCGTGCGTGAGTCAAGCGTCTTGACCACTACACTACGGAGGCCGCCTATATAAATAGTGTAGCGAGAGATTTTAAAAAAAATATATGTAAATCAAAAAACGTACTTTATATAATTGGTAAACATATTATTTATATTTTTATGTATTTAATTGCTTTATATTTGTTTTATTATATATTATACCATATTATTTATGTTTAAATAACATGTATTCTTGGCACATATAAATACTTTATATTTGTATAATAACGATTTTTAATTTCTTACATTTGATTAGCTAGGCATTTATTATTAAGTAGTTTTAGTTTTTCTTTTTTATGTTATTGTTTTATTAGTATAAGACTACTTATGCTCTAAAGATAGAAAATCTCCATCTTAGATCAGGCTGTGCCATGTTAGATTGAGACTATCATAAACAGAGAACACTCCGTTTTCATTTGACATTAACTGGTTTTATATAGATTCCCTGTTATTAAGTATGTATATAATTTTTTTGAAATAAATTTATAAATAAATAAATATCAAGACCGTTTAAGGGAGCTCGGTTTGAATTCATCGGAAGAGCGGAGGCGGCGTGGCGTGGTGACTCGATTGAAACATTTAAAATCTAAACCATTTCCCCGCGCTCAAAATTGACGTATTTTATTTATTAGTTTAAACATTTATTTTGTTAGTGATCATCAATATAATATAGACTCTTTACTCTATGAATACTTAAGCTACAAACCTTTTTGATAATAAATTGCTCGCATGTGCTGCGAGCACTGCGTAATAGTGCTGTCATAGGCCCTCACAGAAGTATGTAAGAACCGCGGCGAATGAGTTGACAGAACAATTTTATGTACTGAAATTAAAATCAATTTTCATTATGAATAATAACAGTCATCTCAGAGGTCAATGATTAAAATTTAATACTACCTCCTCCACAGCCGACCCCAAGAAAAACTTCCTGACAAACTGAGTTGTGGAGCTTGAGAATAGCCTTTCCGGGAAAGTGAATGGTGCACGCTCGGTTATAAAAACTGCGGGTAAACACATAAATTCATGATGTTTACAATTTATATTTTATTTGTCTAACCCTACAATGCTCAATGTAGGCGATCTGCTACATACCGATAATCGGTGTATAAAAGTGATTTCAAACATGTTTATCACTCGGTGACTAGTTTATTATATTGTATACATACTAGATATTATAATTTATTTTAAAAAGTCACCACTAGGGTAAAATTTTTCCATAAAATTTGAAACAAAAAGTCAGTTGCACGTATTCTGTAAAAAGTGTAATTTAGCTAAAGTTCAAGGGGTGATTTCTTTGTTTTTTTTGTTAGATTTGAAGTTATAATTGTTTCCGCAACTTTAAGAGAACCTCTGATGTCACACGCGGTGTTATTTCAGAAATACAAAACTTTGAAAAAATCCTAGCGCTGATAATACGATATTTAAATATTGAAAAAAATAATTTTGGCTTAGTTTAATAGTCTATTAACAAATAAAAAATAATTTTAAAAAACACGGAATAGAGCTGTAGCTGCATTATTGTATATGATTATTGAATATTTCCTTTAGGTACGGAGCTTGGTCGAAAGAAACGCAGGAGATGCAACTTCCATCGTACAGAAGCCTCTTCCTACTTCTGTCAACTCTTCCTCTGGAGAACATTCACGAATTTCTCTCTATGAAGCTGGAAACTAAACGAGAGAAACCTTCTGTCCTGTCTTTGAAACAGGTATCGTATTTGATTATTCTTTCAAAAATTATTTTGATAGCTCTTGTTCACTAATAAAAGTGTTTTGTGATATTTAAAATGTCTATTAATGCACCATTAACAACATCTCTGTTCTTCGTTTCCCTTTCCTCACGTAATGGTGAATAGGAAACTACATTAGTACACCAACCGCAGTGTATCTCGATCATTTTTTGTTACATGAAGATGTTCAGTTTTACGCTTCAGGTGCCAGTCCAGGGACTATGAAATATTATTACTGTAAAAACACCTCTTTAAACACTTCATGTCAACGATGTTGGGAATTGAACCTAAGACCTCTTGCATGGTAGGCAAACGCACTGACCATTAGGCGGACATAAACGTGAAAGTGTAACAAAATGTTTTTTTCATGAAAAAACAAGCTTATTAATGCATTAAAATTAGATAAAACTAATAATGTATCAAGTTTATCCATTAAAAAGCGCAGTATGAGCAGAAATGATATTAGTGCTATTTGAAAACTCATTAAATATTAAAAGAATTAGGTACCTGTTCAATGTAAATGTTCATTTAAATTTAAATAAAAATATGAATAACAATATTCTATTCCAACAAAATACAGACCAATCTTTCAGAACACAATAAATAAATAATAATAAATCCTTGCAAAATGGCTGGCTGTCAAACTTTGATGCGCTGTCATTGATACACACAGCCACTTAGTGAGATTTTTTTGAATAATTGTAAAAATCAAATGCTACAAATATGATATATTTAAATAGAAATGTAGCATATTGTGAAATGTAACATGTTTGATACATTACACAGTGTAATATTAGGTAATATTGAAGTGCTTTTTTAGTTTTTAATTACCATTAGGTACCCAAAAATTATACAATGAGGAAGTTCAGTGTTACAGGAAATTGGATTTAAAAAAAAATGTTTTCTGACGCGCTGTAAAAATTACAGCATTAAATTGTAAGGCAAAGTTTCCTAAAAATATATGAAAAAAGAATAAAAGTGAACTATTTTGAATGTCGTCACTAGTTCTTCCGAATCAACCAATTATAGAGTATTGTGAGAGATTTCTAGCTTGCCGGAAACCAACTGGCCAATGGGCAGAACTTACCGCGAAGTGAGGGAAGAGAACTTAAGGCATCATACACAGTAATTTCATAAATTCAAAACTTTAAAAAATCATAGGTTGAAATTTTTTTTTGGCTTAGTTTAATAGTTGGGGACAAATAAAACAAAATTTTTAAAAATCACCGAACTTCCTCATTAAGATTTCAAAAACTTAGTTACATTTTATTTCATTGACTAGGTACAATTTGTTTTCTACAGCTTTTTCTCTGTATGAAAATTTTTTAATTACATAATCTTGAATAATTTTCAGCTGATCAGTGAATTACGCGATGGTTTGTCTATCGCGGTGCGTATCAGAACACGATTTGTACGTCACTCAAAAACAGCACTAACAGAAGAAGATGAGAATTCCGTTTGCAGAAAATTCTTTGAAACTGTTGTGGCCACCTTTGATAAAACACTCGATGAGGTTTATAAGGTATGCGACACTATTTTGTAAATTAATCGGAGACGAATAATTCTTATTTAAGTAACAAAAATATCGGAAAACCTTGACGTTTTAAAACTTTTCGTACTGTCACTAATCGACATTACATTTTTAGGAGAATTGATTAATTTACCTTAAATTATAACTCAGTTGTGATCAGGCTACTGGTTAAGTTGATAGTTCTCTGATGAATTCTTCAAATTTCTAAATTTTGTCATAAGAAATAAATTCACAATGTTACATGTCATATTATAAGACAAAATTGCATCATTTTGAAATATATATTTTTTAAAAGTGATGAGTAAAATAAGATTCCTTAATCAGATTTATAAATAATCTCCGTTGTATTTTATACAACTGGCAACTGTGTAACTCGCATTAAATAAAATATTTCAACGACGCCATCATATTTATATTAAAAAAATAAATATGAATGTAGTTCATAATGAATAATTGCAGTGTTATACTGTTTTCTATAAAACATAAAAAATATATCATTGATTATATTAACATGCTCCGTTTTTTAAAAAGTGATACACAGAAACAACACAATACCCCTTTTTTGTTTGTTTAAGAAACGATGTCTACTAATATGGAAATATATACTTCTAGCTATACCTATCCTACCTATCGGACTGGGCGGGCATCGAGCACCTTCCCAGAGCCACGTTGGCCGCGGAGTGGACCTTTAATGGCTTCCTGGCAAGAAGTCTTCGACCAGCAGCCACTGTTGCTCCACTCACATTTTGGTAAATATAGCATTTAAATCTCTCGACTAGTGAGTTTTTGTGATCTAAACTAGAAGCAGTTATTTTTTAAAATCTTATATTATCGAAAATGATGCTATTATCAATAATCTAGAAAATATTTACTATGAAATCAAGTGATTCAATGTAATAAATCGGGTAATAGGTGTCAATAATTGTTTTATTTAACGAACTGATTCGTCCGGGGAGATTAAGGCTAAGTGTCCACTTGAGACAAAATAGTCTCGAGAGCAGTCTCGAGACCAGACTCACAAATGTATATGGGCCTGAGAGCACTCTCGGAGACAAGTCGTTACTGATCGCCGAGACTACACGTGCCGCAAGTGGACATGTTCATTCCTGTTCAAACTCCACTGCCGACATCCGAATAAATCAATTCGACGATCCACCTATTTCCGTACCCAATACTTCTTTTTTTTTATTTTGACTCTCTAGTCGACACGCAATCGTCTCGGTCTCGAGACTAAAGTCAGTGTCGGGTCTCTCATACCTATCTCGAGACCGCAAGTGATCTCAAATGGATAACACCCTGTGATCGATCTCGAGACTTTCTCTCGAGATTTTATCTCAAGTGGACACTTAGCCTAAAACATGTTTTGAATATCGTTGTTTTCTTTTTATTTAAATCAGCTTCCATTATTGTGTTTAATTATTGTTCTAGTTGCTTAACCGTGAGACAGCTCGACGGAGCGGCCGAGAGGCTTAAGACAAGAGTAACAGAGTTGGGAAATGAAGCGGATCTTCTGACAGTGAAGCCAAATGAACAAGACACAGAATCTCACAACTCCCTTAAGTGAGTTAAAATTTTTGGATTACTAATATATTTTTTATAATGATCACCTTAAACGATTTAAAGTACCATAACAGTGCCCACAAACACACTAAATATTTACTATACATGTTAACAACAAATAACGATCGTTTAAAATCTAGCGCACATTTCTTCTTTTCTTTTTTCTTATTTTTCCACATTGACTCACTCCACGTGACTCGATCACTTCAAATTTAGTATGCTGACTGTAAGTACATAATTTTACAGAACTACATATTTTCTAAATTAATTTGTTTTTGTTTATTGTTTATTTATGCTTTGTTAAATTAGTTCAAAACAACATGACAATTTTTATCAAAATTTCTCAAGAACATATTTTTTTAAATTAATTTGAAATATTTCAATACTTTCTATTTCTACGGGTAACTCATTGTACAGCTTCAACCCCTCCATTGTCTTTCATGGCATGCTCTTCAATATAATTTTTACATAATCAATTATATTTTTATTTGTATTTAAATATTATTGTGGTTTGATGAAATGCCACAATATTGTTGCTAATTTGTGAATATTTTGCCGGTAATCTGTAATTACCATAATAAAACTAAAATACAAACATAGAAGTATCGGAAAAAATTCCTGTCAAACAAAGGGAAAAAATACCAATCCAAAAATTTAGAATCTGTTTCAACTGTGGTCGTGCTCTTTTGCTTACATTGTGGATATTGTGGCTTCTGTGTGCAGGTGGAGGATATTGGGTGTGTGCCGCGATATGCAATGTCTTCTGACAGAGGAACGAGAGAGGACTCTCAGTACAGCGCAGTTTGCCAGGACGGTCTCCATTCATCTTCATCACAACTCTATCTTCAGAGACTATAGACAGAAAATATATGTAAGAATTAAATCTTAATACAAATCACTTTGTTACGACTTACTTTCTCATATTTTCAACAAATAATGTCTTAAAATTTTACTGATAATTTATTATAATATATACTGTTTATTTGTGAAATGATTAAAATTACCCGTTGAAGGTAATTTTTATTATTTCAATACCAACAAACTTATTGCTTAAGAATTATTTTTAGCTGTTGATATACGAACCCTCATCTACTTATCCGTTATTAGTATGCTAATTTATTTTTAAAAAACATGTATACTATCTTTTGAGATAGACCATTCCCCAAAGATCTGTCTCGGATAAAATGATTTGCAAGATTAATATTAAATTTTATGTATCCATTTATTTTGGGTGACTTAACTTTTATGTATACATATTATGTTTAGACCAGTTTTCGTGGCAGTCTATTGCAATAATTATCAACAACCCAATTGCTTGGGAAATCATTTCATAGATTTAGATTAAATTTTGTTTGTCTCCTTTTTTACTTATAAATGAACTCATGTTTACAGAAAGCTATGCATCATGTACAAAATGTACTATGCTGGACTATTGACAGGATGCAAGACACAACTACCCCCCAGAGACTAATGGAGTTAGAGGAAGCCGATCGACCCAGTGTTCAATCACGCACTAGGGAGATTGTGTCTCAAGCCTTTAAATTCGGATTCGAGGTAAACATATTGACTGTCCTAAGTTTCTTCAAAGTAAGATAGTAAAAAAAATCTTCTACTTCTGATCTTAGATAAAATATGTTTGTATAGTTATTGACTATCTAGATCCTAGTCTGACATAGAATATACTGACAGGCACGTAATAATATTATTATAAAATATATTCCAAAATCACGAACCTGCAGAAACATAATTTTGGAAATATTTAACCTTATAACAAAATTATTTACAGATTCCTCTCTGTAGCATCGGCCCAATAGCATTATATCTGATATATTGGTATTTTATTTATTTATTTTTTTAGTTTCATAAAGAAATGTGTCGTCTGATCAATGACACCCTCCAGCCGGAGTCATCTTACAACCCCTGCGCACGGAACTCACTCACGCACGGTCGCCGACCAAAACTCCTTCGGTCTGAAAGCGTCAATGAAACCAATCACGCGTCCATAGAAGAGAACTATTATTCCTTCAACGCTTACACACCTACAACCACTAATCAAGAATTCACGTACCTGAGCCAAAAACCTAAAGGGTTCCCTAAGGATTTAGATTCACTTTCAAAGAACTTTTACCGCGGAGGCTACAAGGAATTTCGAAATAAAAGTTTGCACGCCATGAAGTTTCCTAGTTTCGATTCTGTTCCCGGAATTTCACTATCAGAATTGGATCAGAGTGACTTCAAGACCGGGATTCCGGGTTGCGAGGAGTGTAATAAGGTCAAAGTGGATGCTGATAAGGATGAAGCGGAATGTGACAGAGTGTTCAGTTGTGACGGAGAAGACAAACCGTGCGATTGGGAAGAAATAGTTTCTAGAAGTCTAGTTGAATTTTCCAAACAGTGGATGAACTTTGCTATGGAGCGGTGCGAACGGGGACGTGGCCTTCGACCGAGGTAACAAAAAAACTTCTGTTTTATCATTTGTGAATATTTTTTGCTACTTTTTTATGAATGTTATTCCTTTTTTAGATGGGCAAATCACGGCTTAGAATTTTTAATGCTGACTTGTGATCCTCAGCATACAAAGCATCTATCGCATCAAGAATTTGAGGTACAGAACATTATTTTATCAGCACACACATTTGAGACCAATGTCTCCGTGGTATAAACTGAACAAATATTGTTTGCTATTCTTTCCTATCAAAGGAAACTTTATTGCTGTAATTTTCAAAAGTAGAAAATACTAACAACCCTTTCACTGTGATTTGATTCAATTGTAATATGTATTTATTAACCTTGAAATAAGCTGTTTTCATTGCAAGATTATGGAATTTATCTTTTGGTGACTTGTACGAAGGTTGAGGAATTTTTAAAAATAATGATAATTGCAATCTAAATTGATATTATTAAAATGATATAAAATATAGTTCGGTAGTCAGATGGCAGAAGGGACCATGTGTAATTTTTTTTAATGTTCAGGAGCGCTAAAATTAGATTCAATTTCAAGACTTTAATCCAGAAACTAAAATATTTCAGTATTACTTTTCAATAATAAATTACCGTTCTAAAATATGACCCTTTTTTTTCTATGTGTGTTTACTGAGATATTTATCAAAACTTTTGAAAACCAAAAAAACTTAAAAAATACAAATGGTCCCTTCTGCCGCCATCTGACTACCGAGTTATAGAAATGGATTTTTGTAACTAAACTTAATACATCATGTCATGAGGAAGAATGACAATATCCGACATAAGCCCTTCATATAATTTGCCAAAATCACAGTGAAGGGGCAATGAAAGTAGTTGAGTTAAATTGGACTAAGATCCCAGTTTATGAAATGTTTTTTTTTTCAAGAGTAACTCGTTTATTGACAAATAAAAAATGATTTTTAGTACGAGGGAAACCAATAGGACCCATGGTCTTTATAACGGTTTTCAGGTATGTGTAGGGAGTGCTTTTAAGTTATGGTATAATTCTTCTAATAGCATATTTCTTTATTAAAAAATACTTAACGAGGAGTCCTTGGAAAAATGAATTATGGTTTTTAACATACGGTAAAAATGTATATATAAATTAATAAAAATATTTAAAAATAAAAATAACCTACATACTTCAAAACTTCACAGGTTCAGGTTAACATGTGTTATGAATAGCCAATCAATTATGTGTTGTAATAGATTTCTGGTTTCCGGAAAGCCATGTTTAGTGCGTTTTGAAGGGTATAGGGTTCTCTTTTTAACACTCACCTCCTTGAAATTTAAAATTACAAAACGTTAAAAAAGCTTAGCGATGATAATATGATACATAAAAATATATTTTGCTGGCTTAGTTTGATAGTCTATTAACAATTTTTTTTTTTTGAAACCCTATGTTTTGTATATTCTCAGGAATTGAAGTCGATGATGGATGGCTGTATATCTCATGTGATCGGTTCGTCTCGCACTAGCGCAGCATCTAGTAACATCTCTACGCCAACTAGTGTCATATCTGCAACACCACAACGAATTAGAACATCGATCCACTACCCCCAGGTAGAGTATTTCTACTTAGACACAATACATTTTCCTTAATATGCAGTGTATCCCAATGCTTTTCCCAATCGCCCAATAATTTATTATTGGCATTTAAAAACTATTGTTTTTTTAATGATTTTAAAAGAATTTGTATAAAAATATTCTAATTCAAATTACTTCAATACTTTATCATTTGTTTGAATTAAATTGTCATGTACCAGGTGTATGCATAAGTTTTTGTGGTAAATAAAACCTGTAATTTTAAGGGTAATTTATTTTTTGTTTATTCAAAATATTAGCCATCTTTCAGGTAAGTTATGAATACCATGTCAGAAAGACAGTTTGTCTTTTGCGTCATACCATTTGTCGAGCTATTTTCCAACTTCCTCGAAATTGGTGAATTGCTGCTCAGCAAGCGCGTGCCCCATTGATGCGAAGAGGTGATAGTCAGATGGCGCCAGGTCGGGGGAGTACGGCGGGTGCGGAAGGATGTCCCATGTTTTAAGGTGTCTTTTACTGATTTTGCTGTGTGAGGGGGCACTTTTTCGTGTAACAAAATCACTTTGCCATGTCTTCTGGCTCATTCCAATTGTGTGGGACCCTTTTGCCGAGTTTATTGATCTTCCCCGTTGCTCGTAAACATCTGCTGATTGTTTCTTGTGACACATTTAATGCTTTTGCTAATTGCTGTTGAATTTGAGTTGGGTCATCATCCAGAAACGCCTGGAATTGCTTTGCACTTTTGTCTACCAGAGCGCACACTGTCTTTCACATTGAAATCATCACGTTTAAATTGTCGAAATCATGTCTCACATGTTTTAATCAATGGAGGGTGTTCACCATATGTTTCTACCAGCAAACAATGACTTTCCACAGCCTTTTTCTTTTGATTAAATAAGAAAACAAATGCGTGCCGCAAACGTTCTTTTTCAGGCACAAACGTTAACATGATCACTGAACAATACAACACAGACGCTATTGTTTAGCCGACTCAACTTGTGTGTGTTTGTAAGTTAATGTGACGAACAAACTGACGTAGTGTCAAATTCATGGGCTGCGTACTGTTCGATGGCGCCATCTCTTACTGAAACTGGAAAAGACTTGATATGTATTATAACTACTAAACTTTACTTGCATACACCTGCTATTTATCATAATTACTTAATTTGAAAGCAAAATAACATAAAAATATCAAATTCAATTTTTTTTTTAGTAACGTTAAAACTTAATTTGTTGTTTAATTTAATAATAATTTATTACAGTAAATAAAAAAAAAATTAAAAATAACAATTTTTATTAAAATACTGAATTCATATTAAAAACCATCAAGAGTAAACCTGTTGAAAATTTTCAAGATTAGATTTAATTTTTTAATATGAAAATTATTTACAGCACCCGTGTCGGCCACTTCTGGCTTCATCTCCGCCTGCGAATTTCACCGAACCTCCTGTTCTCTTATTTCGACCTGGTCCTAATGAAATATGTAAGTTGTTATAAATCCTTGGATTAGTTCTGTGTTGTGAATATTTGCGTTCTTACAATTTATTCAAATATTTCAATTTCGGGGGCCATTTTCAACGAGCCGTAAAAAAAGAAAATGGGAATCCAGTTGTGGTTGAGCGAAGTTTAAACCGTGAAACTAGCCACGGACCATAACCCAATTCTTAAAGCTCCATTTCTGGATGATTTATTTAGCTACTTCCTTGTACTTTATTTGCAGAAACGATAGAACACCACAGAACTGTGTCTTTGCCTACAATCCTCGCTTCCTCTACATGCATACATCTTCTCATGCTTGACATGTCCATTTACAAGTATTTGTTGAATTTGGTCATGCCATGTCTTTTCTGCATCTATTAACATTCACATCATGAATATTGTCAGCCGTTTTCACTATCCATTCACTCTACATGTTAAAACGAACCCAGCACCCCTTTCTTGATATGTCTATAATACTAGTCTCAAACTTACATATTGCAAGAACCTCGACATTTTTGTATTTTAAAAACATAAATCTTTTTTAAAAATCTATAATTCCTATAAATGGTTTCTTCAAGAGTAAATACGTAAATGATAAATATATACTGTTTGTAGATATTTGATCCAGAAACATAATCGTGTCTAATGATACTTACAGTGCGTCAAGGTAGACAGCTATCAGCGCTGCGTGAGTTAGACTGCGCGAGAGATGCACAACTGAGACTTGCGGGAGTGATTGGAGGAGTAAGGCGTGGGACAGCTCACACAGAACACTTTCGACCTCGACCGGTCACCTTTAAGTGGCAGCGTGGGATCAAGATTGGACAAGGCCGCTTCGGAAAGGTAAAGAGGAAACAAAATATTTAATTAAACTACATTAACCCTTTTTATCCTATATGGCTGATCGTCGACCCTAATAATTGTAATGTAATGTATGTGAAAAATCCCACAGGCAATATATATATTTTTTGTAGCTTTGAGAATTTCAAGCTTTAAAGTTATATTCAGTAATATTTTGCAAACTTGCTAATCTGACTCAATATGGAAATATGACATACTACGAATACCGATAAAAATATATGAAATAGATTTTAAAAAATTAATTGTGTTTTCAAAATCAATATGGATTGTGTGGAGAAATGTTTTCAAACATAACTTTAAAAAATAAATTATTAAAAAATATGTCCTACAAAAACGCGACATGTTTGGCCTTGATAATTGTGATGTCAAGATTCATGTCGATGTTCTATTTAAATTTAAGCGGTCACAAACAAAATTCAAAATTTACACAAATCGTGTAGTATTAGGGGCATGGCCAATGCAATGAACCATTTACGTAAAAATATTTTTTATGCTACTAATAAGTAGTAAAAAAATAAATTCCTGCATCTGGCGGAAATTGAACCCACGACGCCAGTTTCACAGTTGACTGTTTGACCAACTGCGCTATGGCGCCTGTCAAATTTCACCCTTACGTCCGGGAGTAGTTTAAGTATAACACAGGAGGCTAATCTTAGAGTGACATCTGGCATTCCAGATGTGAGAGACAGTGTTCACAAAGGCAAGGTCGCTAACAGTAGCGAGTTCGTTTTTAGGGTTTGCCAACTTGAGTATCTTGATATGATTCAAATGCGGATTTACTTATTCGTTAATTTCTTTTCTCGTTAGTAATTTCAGTACATGTTTTATGGCTCAGGTGTACACGGTAGTAAATACTGAATCGGGCCAACTCTTGGCTATGAAGGAAGTCAGTCTGGCCCTCGGGGATCGGAGGGCTGTAGAGAGAGCTGCCAACGAGCTGCAGGTCCTGGAGGGAGTGGTACACCCCAACTTGGTGCGCTATTACGGAGTGGAAATTCACAGGGTAAGGACTAGTTACGAATATTAATATACACAGTTTTTCAGGGCCAGACTGCGAAACTTCAGAGGAACATTCCTCACGGTAAGCTTTAAAAAAAATCAAAATATTTTTTTTCCAAAAAGTCATTTAAAAAAAAAACTTTTTTTTGTAATCTCCAAATGGATTAAATCTTTCATTTCTCAAAATAGCATTCCTTCCGCAAACCCATACCCCTCCTCAACAAAAAAAAATAGATAAAAACGTATTTGACCAAGGAAGCGATAAGCACCAGACGCGGACAAGTGAAGCGGCTGGGTAAAAGAGGGGTTAGGGTTTGTAGAGGGTCTGCTTGTCCGAGAAATTAAGGATTTACTACATTTTGAGAATATAATTTTATTTTTTTTATTTTTTAAAATGACTTTTTGAAAAAAAATTATTACGATTTTTTTTAAAGCTTACCTTGAGGAATGTTCCTCTGAAGTTTCGCAGTCTGGCCCTGAAAAACTGTGTATTAATATAAAATGATAACTTACAAAACTCCGATTAATTATTCAACAATATTATTAATAAAAGGAAAACTCATAAAGCACTGTTTATTTTTTAACATATACATTATTAATTGTAAAATGATAACTAATTATTATGTGCTGTTTTATTATTAAATAAACAATAATTATATAACAGGATAACTTATAAAGCCCCGCTCAATGATTAAAATAAACAATAATTATAAAAATGCCACAGACCACTTTATGTTAGAAAAACATATAACATCAAAATTCTCTGCCCGCCATGCTCACCACTGTAAATTAGTTTGTACGGTTATCTTCGGTTCCTCGCTCTCTTTTCCGTTTGCTGACAGGCCTCTAAAATAGAAGCTTAGCAGGTTATTCCATTAAAAATATGTATTTTTAAAAATCAACACTATTTCAAAATGTAGTTTTTTGTGAGTTTTTGTGACTGGCACTGAGAACTCTCAATAGTTCATTTAAACATTTAAAATTAATTTTATGTGACTTACCACTGACTCGATGGAACTTAGTTTAACACGTGATGTTTTTAATAAGACCGCTTTCCTTTCAGGAAGAGATGCTGATTTTCATGGAGTTGTGTGTGGAAGGCTCGCTGGACTCGCTGATTGCGGGTACTGCAGGGGAAGGCGGGCTGCCGGAGCAGCAGATCCGACGCTACACGGGACAGCTGGTGTGCGCTATCCGGGCACTGCATGCTAGGGCCATAGCACACAGGGACATCAAAAGTAAATTGTTTTGGATATTTTCTGCTGTATTGAGTGTGCTGCAGTGATGCCTGCTCGAACGTTGGCTTGCCTGCTATTCGCTTGGAAAAAGACTTTTCATTGATCAGTAGGTACCTAGGCACTTGTTTATGATTGAATTCCAAAGCATAAAATATTTTTTTTTTCAAATATGGCATTCTTTTTGCAAACATCAAATCCTGTCTTCTCACCGACAGAGGGGTGTACTTATGTAGGAATACGATTTTTGAAAATCTATTGAATCAAATATTATTTGAGTATTATCAAAAATCCGGTTAAAATAAATAAATAGGTAGAAATTATAAGGAATTTAAGGAAAGAATCCGATTGAGATCCACAAAAAACCAATGCTGTTCGTAAACATTCAAAAACATACTTTTTATACACAAAAAAAAACATCTTTCCATTTTTCTGTAAATGCATTCTCCTCGAATGCAACCCTGGTAGATCGATGAATAAAACATTTATGCTCCTTACTTCTTTTTTACATATTAGATTGAAGATTTTAATATCTACGAACACGCACAGCGCTAAGATCTATATTTCTCTGAAAACCGCACATAAATCGGTTAAGCCGTTTAGAAGGAGTTCAGTGACATCACACGTACAGATGAATTACATATATATAAAGATAACAACATTTATTTATTTAAACATATCTTTAATTGTAAATTTTAACATTTAATAAATATGTTATAAGTTATAACTGCCGCATTTCGTGTTATGGTAGTCTTGACCAATTTTAAAAGATTATAGATTAATATTATGTTAGAGTGCCATTATGCACTCTGTATGCAGTTATTATTATTATTTATGTTATTATTATTATTGATTATGATGGTTTCTATTCATTGTTCCTTCCATTGCAGATATAATCTGCATGTATAAAATTATGAACTGTCTCATTGATGCCCCTGAAATTTTGCAAAAGATTCTTTTTAACGTTCCCACCCGTAGACTAAGAAATAATGAAATGCTTTTCCTCGGTCACTACAGGACCAATTATGGTGCACAGTCGCCTTTGCCCAGAATGATCAGGCGGGTGAACGATCATCAAGATCTTGATTATTATGGTGTAAGGATGTCTTTCTTTACAAATCAGCTAAAGAATCTGTATAGTTAGCCTATGCTTTTTACTTAATCTAAAAAATCTATCATCTGTCTTTGCTGCTTATTTCTGTTCCTTATATTTTTTTATTCCTTTGTAAAAATTTCTTTTAATTGTAATGTTTATAATGGACTTTGTCCGTAAATAAATAAATAAATAATAAATAATATATTTTTATATTTGAGTGATAATATTGATCACATTAATTTTTATTGGTTTTGAAAACATATGTTTAGTTGAATCCCTTCACAGAAGAGCGGTGAGTTCTGGAACTGGTCAGCATTTTTATGATTATTTTTTAATTAATTTGTACTGATAATTTGTTTTATTTCAGGTGGAAATATTTTCCTGACAGAGGGGGGTAATTGTCTGAAGTTGGGTGACTTTGGCTGTGCTGTTAAAATCAGAGCCAATACCACTGTACCCGGAGAGCTGCAAGGGTATATTGGCACTCAGGGTAATATAATTATATTATATTATGTATAATTTAAAAAATTGAATTAACGTTGAGGACTGCCCACACTTTTTCTAATTGCTTGTTTAAGAAAGAAATCAGTCCTTAAAACTATTGACATTTCATATTGTGCATTTTAATTCATGATGGAGTTAAACAATACAGTAAAACCCATATTTACGTTTTTCAAGGGAGCATTTAAAAAAAGTGTTTAACCGAGGAAAACGCCAAAGTGTGGAAATGAAAAAATGCCGAAAAATTGGAAAAACGGTCATAATTGGGGATTATTCATATTTACCTATGATTTCATTAAAATTATTTTGTATTTTTGCAATCAATACCACTGTTAACGAAAAGATGGACTGTAAATGAAAAAAGAATTTCATTCAGTTTTGTGATAGGGATATATTTGAAGAAGGGATAGAAACATGGAATGGACCTACCTTTAATATGATCTGAATGTTCTTCAATTTCGGGCACTGGATGACAAAATGCACTATAAAATGTAACAATGTTTTAAAAGACGCGCAACGAATCCAACCACTTTTTATGCAATTTTATGTAAAGTCAAAAATGTTGTTTGGTTTTTGTTATAAATCCAAATCTTCTTATTTTGAATATCTTCTATCTTGATGTTAGGTAGGTACCACAAGGATGGGTCAAGGGAAGGATGGGAAAGAAAGGTAATCGGCCAGGAATAGTTTCAATAAATGCTGTTATTTACTTAACAACCACAATGTTTTTTTTTTCGCTGTGCCGCTCGGCGTCTTTTGACAGATTGAATGAATTTTTTAAAATTTTCAACGTAAAACTGGGGTTATGAAAAACGTAAAAAATGTTAAATTGGGGGAATATTTGAATGAGAATGTATGGAAAAAAATGGGATCTAAACATTTCAGCGTAAAAAGTGGGAAAACGTAAAATCGAGGAACGTAAAAATGAGGTTTCACTGTAGTTTTATATTTTATCTGCCTTAAATATTATATTTCTGCTTTTAGTTTATAATTGTTTTGGCTTCCTTAATATTTGTGCGCAAAATAATATCTGGAGACGGTCACCAGTTGTGGTGATCGGTTGTATTCAGTATCAGGGTCTTGGAATCGGGGGTGGATCTTGAGGTGTTGAGACGAGACGTGAAGGAAAAAAAGAAATAGCGACCCATGCATAGCCTTTATATAGTCTTGCCTACGTCAGTGATCCTCAAGGCTGCGAACCTTGCAGGTCTCTTGTCCTTGGTCGGTACTTACTCTGAGGCACCACATATCTGACTATCTAGATGCCCATGACCTTGCTCAGATTAACTTCAGTGTGCTGCAATGATGCTGTCTTTATTTACTCTGGATAATTTTTATAGTGCCATTTTTGTAAAAATCACTTGCTGTCAGAAATTTTAGAACCAAAAACACATAATTGAATGGCTATTCTAGACAGTTGTTCGCTAGAACGTATGACGTTTAGATGTTGTTAATTTTTAATGAAACATATTTTGATTAATTTTTTCATGCATTTTTATGAAACTTCATCGCACATTTAAATTCACTAATTTTTACTGTGTGTAAGAAATATTTTTTTGTATCCAATCTCCCGTAGCACTGAACTTCATCATTGTAAAATAGATGTCTACTTTTATTACATTCCGTATGCAAATATTGGTTTTTAAATAGTTATGTTTTTTTTCTGATTAAAATCAAAAATAATCTTCTGTGTCATAAAATTGTATAAACAAATTGCAGCATACATGGCCCCAGAAGTGTTCATGAAGTCTTCAGGGCATGGAAGGGCAGCCGATATCTGGTCACTCGGTTGTGTGGTTGCAGAAATGTCTACTGGAAAGGTTTGTTTTTTGTTGTTGACAAAAAATTTTATGCCAGTGTACAATTTTAAACTATTATAAAAATGCGTTAATACAATCATGGTTGAAAACTAAAGTTTTTTTTTATGGACCAGGATTTGTGTATGCAAAAAAAAAACTTCAGTGAATTTACTTGTATTTAGATATTATCATCATCAGTGGCGCTACAGCCCGTTGTGGGCCCTGGCCCCTCCAGAATTTGTCTCCATTCGTCCCTGCACCCTGCGCCTCTTCTCCAGTTCGTCAGGCCAATTGCTCTAATGTCACTTTCCACATTATCTAGCCATCTTAATTTTGGTCTGCCTCTGCTTCGTCTGCCTTCCGGAGTGGTATAAAGAATCTTTTTTAGGGTACGGTTATCATTCATTCTGTGCACATGGCCCAACCATTGTAATCTTCCTATTTTTATGAATTGTGCAATGTTGGGTTCGCCATACAGTGCCTCTTATTCGTGATTAAACCGTCTCCTCCACACTCCGTTATGGTTGACAGCACCAAATATCTTCCTTAATATTTTTCTTTCAAATACTAATACCATATTTAGTCACCATCTTCGCATCAAAAGCGGCGGCCGTTATTTCGTCATCTTGACAGTTTAAAATCAACCGCCGAAGTGAGAGTGCCTGTATTAAAGTTTAGATAGAGTGTTACTAGCAAAAGTATAAAATAAAAATGTATTTCTATACCCTGAAAATAAACCCCCCTTTATCATTGTTTTATGAATCTTGACCATAGTAAACATCCTTTCAAAACAGACACATGCAATTCCATGGGCTCCAAAAATGGATAGAAACTTTCAAATTGTGTTTTTTTATTTAAATACTACTTTTATACAAACAAACAAACAAACCATCACGCCGTTTCCCCGTAAGGGTAGGCAGAGAGGATAGAACGCCACAACACTCTATCTTTGCATACAGATCTCGCTTCCTCTACATTCATACATCTTCTCATGCACGCGCGCCGATTATTCCGACTTTTGACATGTCCATCTTTAAGTATTTGTTGGATTTGGTCATGCCATGTCTTTCTCGGTCTTCCTCTATTTCTGCATCCATCAACATTCGCATTGTAAATATTCTTAGCCGTTCTCTCGCTGTCCATTCGTTCTACATGTCCAAACCAGCGCAGAGCTCCTTTCTTGATTTTGTCGATAATGCTTGTCTCAGCCTTACATAATGTACGGATCTCAACATTTGTGCATCTATCGTACATAGTTTTACCACACATTCGCCTGAGAGATCGCATTTCGACAGCATTCAGCTTACTTTCATCCCTGTTTTTCCAAGTCCATACTTCGCTCCCATACATCAGGGATGGGACCAGGACTCCGTTGTGAACTGCCAATTTTGCCTCTTGTGACAACCATTTATTTGCCAAGGTTGATTTAAGTGCACCGTTCACTCTGTTCCCGGCACTCACCCTCCTTTCAATATCTTTCTCAGTCATTCCATCCCTAGTGAACATACTTCCCAGATACACAAATTCCTCTACTTGTTTTAGTATAACTCCATTCACAGTGATTTCACATTTAGTCATACTTTCATTTCTTTCAAAAACCATCACATTCGATTTATCGACATTCATCAGCAAATCGCTTATCTTAGATACATATTTGAAGTGCACAAAATGAATGTTTATCCATTTATTTTATGAAGGTATTAAAATATATTTGATATTGGTTTATTTATATCCGAAACAGAAAATTATTTCTACTGAAAAATTATGAAAATTATTGTCCCACTTTGATACTAAGGTCTTCATATTTTAATATCATGATTTACAAGTAACAATCAGGCCAAGCCTTGGGTGAATTTTTTGCTTATTATTTGTTATTATTTTGTACACGGATCACATTTCATTTTGTATTTGAATACTGTTTTAACAAAATAAAAACAATTATAATATATTCTTCTGGATTTCTGAAACACATCTTGTCATGTTGCGATGTATCTCACAGCGTCCATGGAGCGAATACGACAGCAACTACCAGATAATGTTTGTGGTGGGCATGGGAGGAAAGCCAGAACCAGCGGCCAGTCTGTCTCCTGAAGGAGTTGCCTTCTGCCTGTCTTGCCTGCAGCATGATCCCGCGCAGAGAGCTACTATCGACACGCTCACGCACCACCATTTTGTCAAGGTAAACACTCCTTTCTAGGAAGTTTGTTTATTTGTTCAATCAATAATGGGAAATCGGATATAAAAAAGGTTTTCGTGGTAAAAATTAATAGCATTTAATTGTACTGCAAAGTTTCTCTAAAATATATAAAACAAAAGCTAAAAATAGACTGCTTTGTTACGTCCCAGGCCACCGGAAACAGATTTCCGGTTTCATATTTTAATTGTTTGTGGTTCAACTTTTAAATACCAGAAACAAAAACAAACTGTCGTTCCTAAAAACGAATCCTATCATGTTAAACGATGTCGTAGAATGGCAGCAAGTCAGCGATTCGTACAATAAACGTCACTCACCGACTAGAACTCGTGACGTTACCGGCGGCGTAGTTTCGAAATTTCAGTGGGAATTTTCAAAGTTATAAAACTTTTGATGAAATCATAATACGATACAAGAAAATAAAAAAAAAGAACTGTATTTCCTCATTATTGTGTGTGAAAATTTAACATAATATGAAAATACAATCAGTATTGTGCTTCAAATGTCAGTCCAGGGAATCTACGAAAAACACATAAATACATATTAGTTAATATTACTTAATATTATTATTAATAATACACTAGTAGTTATTAAGCTGATGCGTGTATATCAAGTGTACATGGTTATTAAACATTATAAATTGATGTGTGCATCTAGGCAGTTTTTAATACATTAACTGAACTAGCACCAATCAGTTTCTCAGGAAGGCCATTCCATTTCGCCACAACTCGGTTTGTCGGGAAGTTCTTCCTGGGGTTGGATAAGAAGGAGGTAGTGTTTAGTTTCAATAAATGACCTCTGAGATACTATGGCGATTACTTGGTGGGATTTTTTTTATGTCACATATGTTTTTATTATTGGCTTTATAATGTTCTTCGTATTACCATCTTTAGTATTAAGGAATTATTTTGAAGTTAACATTCTTGTAAGACTTCATTGTTTTGCATTTTTGCCCATATTTAGGTTTAATTATCTGTGTTCACGTATTACCTACAGAAACAATAGTTTGTTTAAAGTAAACTTTATTTATTTTTATTAGCATACATATTTTTTTAATATGTTAGTACTTTACTATATGGCAGTAATTACGCCTACAGTGTACCTTGTTTGCATATTTCACACCCTTAAGAAAGAAATAAATAAATTTTGTATTTCCGCTTACAATTTGTGCTGTAAAAATTATATCTATCAACATTTATTTATGTATCTTGTAAAATCTTTTTTTTTGCAGATAAGTCAACATGAAGACTATTAGTCAATACAAGCAAAATTTTTTTTAAAAAAATACAGATGTATTATGAAATTAATTATGTGAATTGAATTAAATTGAATTAATTATGTAAAATTAGTTTTTTACTGTTATTTTCTTGGTCAGGCAGCTAACTGAATATACTCAGTTTGTTGTAGTTGTGTCAGTTCTATAATAGGTATGTGGACTGATGGCAACTGTCATTCATTTGTTTTTTTAACATCACAACTGGTCACAAAGCTTAATTAGAGTCATTAATGTCGTCACAGAATACCCTGAATTGAGAAAAATCACATTGAAATATTGTGATATTGTTGGGAATTAAGAATTGGAAACTCGGAACATCCTTGCAGAAGCTAGTGGGCTTGACCAATGGGCCTACAGTAATAAGAAAATAGAAAGGAATTTCCCCGATGGTCACTACCGAGTAGTAAATAATTATTATTTCTAAATATTGTATTTTTTTTATTTAACTGAGTATATAAAATAGGTTTCAGATTATCAAATTAGCATGTTTCACATCCTGTAACTTGTATATGCAAAACTTGGCATTTTGACACAGGAATTTTTATACATTTTCCATGCACAGTGACTATTTTTTTTTTTATCTAGAACAAGGTTCTACTGAATTCATGGTTAAAAGACCATGGTTAGTTTAAACCTTGCGTGAATTTGACAAAAAAGGTTTTTTTTTTTTTAATCTTAAATTATTAAGAAAATAGTATTTTGAATTCCATGTATAATTTATGTATGTTTAATGTGAAATTATTATATTTATATTGACGAAAAATGCATGTATATGTGTGTGTGAGATGATATATTTGAATAGGAACATGTCATTTGTGTTATTTTATATCCAAAAATGGATAATGAAAGTAGTGAAAATTTCACAATCTATTTTTGTAATTTTTACAGATCAATCAAATAATAAATGCATTTTTTGTATTGTAGTCTGCAAAAACAGGTACTTCACATCATGTTTTAAAATTTTATTTTTAACTCGTCAACGGACAAAATAATAATCGGTATTTGAATATATGTCGAGTCAATGCTAATCACGAATCTGTAAAACATCATTTTAAGATGTTAGGGTTTCAAATGGAAACTCTTTTTTTTAATTATAAATTATGGTAAATCGGCTTCCTCAATCGAGTGTATAAAGCAAAAATGCCAGTCAGAATTAAGTATGATAGTATGTAGCTTTATGATCTCTGTCCTATATTTCGATTATGTTTTCATTTGATAAACTTTTACTCTTTATTTTGCAGACATTATTATTTTTCAACTGAATTTGTCTTTTAAACATTACATTCAATATTATTACGTCAAATTTGTTTTTCATGTGTAATCATGCACATTGATTGTGCCAATTATATTTCTCGTTTTAGAGTTAATTAATTGGAAAAATATACATTGTTAACAATCAGAAATTCTACATATTTATATAGCATTCTGTTACTTTTGAGAATAAAAATATTATTGAAGACTTGTTTTATAAAACTTCAAATATTTTATGGTTTTTAAAGTTTGTGTATGTGTGTAAAATGAGAACCAATCAACCCTCTCAATTACTTTTTACAAATTAACCAAACTATTTACATGAACAGTCTTTATTACTAGTCAATTATTTATCTATTTTTCATTCCTTTGTTTATTTCTTATAAAAAATCATTGTCTTATGTTTAGTTCTACTTTCACTACTAGGTAAAAGTAATGAAAGGCCTTTTCTTTCAAAAACTGGATGTCTTTTTAAAAAAATTAAATTTTATGATTCTCTGTGATACACAAATTTGGCATAGTTTGCACTTCAAACAACAAATGTCCAACATTAATAAATATAAAATGTTCATGTTCTGTGTACAGTGATTTACCCTCTGAAACGTATTGGAGGGTGCTGTTGTGTTATAAAAATTGCGGATTGTTCAAAATTTCATTGATGAAACCATTTTTAGATTTAAATTTTTATATCGAATAGTTTAAAAATCACTAGAATTTCCATCAAATTCAGTAGGATTGGCAGCTCTAGGCAGTTGTAAAAAATATTTGATAGGCACCATGGAGAAGATTGCCAGCAATTAGAAAACAAAAACCCGACATTGTTATTTGATTTACAATGGGAAAAATAAAATCACAAAGTTAGTGTTCGTTTAAAATACATACGGTTCCAAAGGGTTCAAACCTTGGTAATTCCATAATCAGTTTAAATACTCCTGAAAAATTTATGGTTTGTGACATTTGGGTTTTTAATAACAAGATCTTCAATTTACTTTAAATTATTCTGATCATTGTGATTAAGAATGTGATGCAGATAATGTCAATCAATGCAACTTCTAGCCGTCCAAATAAATTCATATTTTTATATACATCAATGTAGTTCTATGCAACATTGACTCTTTCTTCATGTATCATTTCTAGTAAAATTAAAATGTATTTGTATGTTTTTAACATTATGCTATTTTCAATTAGTACAAAGAATTTTAATTACCACACTAAAAATGTTTTGAATGATATGTTTTTTTAAATATGTATGGCAAAAGGAGTGAGAGATGTCTTCCTAAAAAATTTTTTGCATGTTTTATTATCCAATTACTCTTTATTTGTAAACCATAGTTTTTCCAATGTTTACTTCCTGAAAAGAAAGAAGGGGGTTCTATGTTGGTTTGGACATATAAAGCAAACGGACAGAAAAATAGGACTAAAAAGATTTACAATACAAATGTTGATGGATGAAAAAATAAGAAGAAATGAGAAAGATGATGGAAAGACTGAGAAAAACATGTCCGACAAATACTTGAAGATGGATATGTCAAACGCCGGAATAATAGGCATGCATGCATGAGAAGTGTATGAATGTAGAAGAAGTGAGGTCCGTATGCAAATACAGAGTGATATGGAATTCTATCCTCTCTGCCTATCCCAACGGTGAAATAGCGTGAAGTTTTGTTTGTTTATTTTACCTCCTGTTTTTCAGTCATATTAAAACAATCATTAATGTTTGAAGTTTATGAGTTAATCAAAGCATTTATATTATTGTTAGTCGTATAATTAATAAATGTTGTTGTTGTAATTTATAGATAAGTCATAGAAGTGTATAATATGTATGTTATTTTGCCTATTAATGGTATGTTTATGAATGTCTAATATTTTTTATAAGAATTTTTTAGGGATTATTTATAAAAATGTTTATTCAAAGTTAAAAAGTTATTTAGTCAAAAGACGTAAAACATGAAAGAAGTGCATTGTAGTTTATACATTTTTAAGACAGACTGGTAGAATTTTCAAAATAAACTATTTATAGGCAGCAAACATATCTTCGTGATCGTAGAACAACGACGGATGTGCAAAAAATGCAACATTGATTTTCTTTTATATTTGATCTTCAAAAAGTTTTATAAAGGCTTTGTATTCTAGGTTTGAAAAAAATAATATTTATAACTAACTCAGTATCAAAAGATATACTTTTGTACTCATGGACTTGTGACATGAAGTGTCAAAAAAAATTAAACTGCTTTCATGTAAAGTTGAAGAAAATGACATGCGCCGCCGTTATTCTATGATCATGAGGATATGAGTTGATGATTATCAAGCGCAGGTATGTCAACAACGATCCACCAACAGTGTCCACGTGGGCCTACTAGCTTCTGAATTGAAACAAAGTATTTTGACAGTGTTATTGTAATAATAAGGATATGTTTTAGTTTTAACAGTACTGAAATGATCTTTTTTTTTCTCTGCATTTTGTAGAACAAATACTTAAAAAAATAATACTGGCGTTTAATATTTATCAACTCACATGTGCTCTTTTTTATAATGTTTGAAGAAGATTTTAAAAGCAGTCCATTAGAAAAACAAATTATTATTGCTGTTAGTGTTAAAGTTAAATTATTGGAGAGGTGACTTTCTATTAAAAATACCAAGGTGCATTGTGACAACAATGGAAGCTAATTAAAGTATTTTTTTAATAAAATTTTCATGAAGGACATGAACAAGTTCTTGTACATTTTAATAATTCTCAATGCGTGTTAAAAGTACATATATAATTTGAGCAATAAGTATGAAACCTCGATAAATATAATAAATAAACTTTCAGATTTTTTAATAAGACTGAAAAGTTTTCAGTCTCAAATTCCAGCAATGTTATAGTAAAATTATTGACAGATCCAAGACAGTTATTTTTAGTAAGAACACCATATATATTTTTTCAAATTACATTGTCTTAATCGAGAGAATACATTAACTTTATTGTAAAGTTAGTAACACGTTTTCTAGTGCGTAATATCCCTTTAAAAAATTATCTTCCTCTGTGATACTATTTTGCTGTTAAAGTGAAAAATTCCAACCAACTGTTATTTTTAAATGTGTATGGATTTTAAAATATTGTTCTGCGTTAATACATTAATTCATATGCAAACATAAAGCATATCTTTTTACATAGCATACCTTTTTTTGAATTAATGAATTGTGTAGTTGATATTTCAGTTTCACAGATATATTTTAAGTAGATTATAAAAACAAATATTGTATTTTTGTTTTCTTTCTTTTGAATTACGAATATGTATTATCATTTTGATTTTATCCAAAGATTCCCATTTGATTATTAAATGTTGTTATTATGTGTGTTATTATAGTAAATAATAAATTTAAAAAAAAACATTTTACAGATTTTTTATTTCTTCACCGTGTTATGTTAGTAACTTATTTGGAACGTGGACCATTCATCAAAATCAAAGTTTGAAACAATTCCATACTCACTAAATACTGGATATGTGAGATAAATATAAAAATATGAGATATGTTATTAGAGTTTTGAATAACTCATTATTAAAAAATTGTATTCAAGTTGTGGTAAAGTGGGGTCCGATCTTAAGACCTCTGATCCATAAGTCCTCGACACTAGCCATGGGATCACAACCCAATTTGAATCATTAACTTGTGATTATCCACGTAAAATACATAATATGAGGTTGAATTGAACATTGAGGTTAATGCAGAAAGCAGCCAGTCCACAATTTAGAAAAAATGAGACTTTGGTATTATCAAGTTCAGAAAGGTCAATTCTATGTTCTGCTTAAAACAGCCAGGCCGCTTTCTTACAAAAAAACTGTAATAATCACCTTCTGAAAATTCCCTGATGTCGAAATGTCATGGAAATAAATATCGCCTCATACATTCTGAGTTTGAGGTTTCATTCAATATTAGATCTGGCCGTTTTCTCCAAAATTCATATTTTAGGTTGTGTAATCAGCCAGAATTAAAAAGGTCACCGAAATTTTTTAAACATAATTACATCATTTTTAAAGGTAGTATAAAAAAGTGATTCTTTACAATTAAGTACCCTAATAAAAACATAAAATAATATTATCAATATATAATGACATAAACATCAGAGTTTTAATAATTAAATTCTTTTTTGCATTATAACAAAACGAATGCATGCATTCTTTATCATTTGTCAAGGTAATAAACATTCCAACTGTTGTGTAGATTAGATTATTTACTCTTTTCACAAAAGTACTATTAACTCAGTTTCACTTTTCTATAGCTGACAGCTTTCTGCATAACTACGTAAAATTATTTATGTTTATATTTTTTTCAATATTATTATATATTTATGTTATTTAACACTTCATATACATATAAGGGCGGGCATATTGCCCTAAGGCCATTTCTACCTACCTACCCAAACTGTTCAGTTTGAGAAAATTACAAGTACATGGACATATCCTAGGTTTTTATGCAGAATCTTATAATTTTATACAAAAATTTCAAACAAAAATTATCTCAAATATTTACACTATACTATGAAGAAAGGAGAGGAGAGGTGATAGGAAGGAAAGAAGAGGGAGAAACTCTCTCATCTTAATTTAAATGTAAATAATGAAGGGGCGTCTCTAACATTAGTCGGTAGATTATTCCACAATCGAACATCTACTATTGTGAAAGAGGAGGCAAGAAAATTAGAGCGGTGAAGGGGTATTAAAAGGGTTCTCTCGTCACTAGAGCGCAGAGAGTCCATGTTGTGATAGAGGTCGAAAGAGCTCTCTCAGATAAACAGGCGAAGTGGGATTATTCAAAATATTGTCTACTGTTGCCTTGGTAAAAAAATCACCTTTCTATTTAAATTTGTGAAAGAAATTGTTGTCGACACATACACCCAGTCTTGCAGAGTGACACTAGCAAAAAACTGCTGGTCCAGCTATTGCTCCCGTTCCCAACCCTAAATCATAAATCTCATTATTATTAAATTTCAGCATTATTTATTTCAATACATTATGTTTTTCTCCGTTGAAAATATTATCTGAGATGCGGTGTTAATTTAGTAAAACAGTCATTGGTACTAATCTGTCGATAGGCGATTTACCTGAATTATTTTATGATTTACCTGCGGTATTGAATTATTTTTAATTAACTTTAACAATAAAGAAGGGAAATATTGCATTAAATAAAGTTCCCGTCAAATGTTAATATGGATTTATTTTTAAATCTTAAATAATTTAATTCATTCAGACCCTTTGCAAACTTAAAAGTCCGATTATCTCAAAATCCGTATTTCAGATCTATTTCAGCTCTCTGGGCTAGCGAAAAGCGATGTTTCAAATGGTAAAAAAAAAAAGAGTATTAATGTATGGGGCACTATTTTCATAAATTAATGTTGCCAGTTTAACTTAAATCGACAGCTACAATGGTTAGTCTGTTGATAACGGGGTTCTTTACAGTTCTTTTTTTATCTGTGTTGTTTCTGACGTTTGGCTCGATTCAGATAGAATTTTTCTCTTCAAAATAATATGAAATGTATTGCGTTTTTATCTAGATAAGTTTATTTTAGACGTAATAAAAATGGCTACAATGGAGAAACCTAAACTAAAACAGGTAATATTTTTCTAATTTGAATTCTGCTAGTAAATAAATAGTTAACTGATGTTTTGTTGCAATAAACAGCGAATTTCAGACTTCAATGTCATCGTACCATTGTATTGACACAACATGTTTTCAATGTTTATATTATTTTATCTTTACACCTACGTGTAAATGTAAAATTACCAGCATTTCACTTGAGATTTTATAAAAAATATTTTTTTCCGATGGATCCTAAGTATTGTGCAAAAAACTACCTACTTCGAATATTTTTCAACAATAACAAAAAAAATATTATTGTCATCCGTGTTGTTGGGTAATATAATTTTCTGTCAATATCTCTGCAATTTTCCATTATATGAATAAAGTGCAAGTTTTGTGTTTTTTATCATAATTTTCCATGATTACTTTTTAAAAAATATTAAAACAATAATTCACCTCCTTTGAACAATATTGTCAAATGATATAAAATTACGAATAACATACCTAATTAAAATACTGTCATTCAAAAAAACTTTAATAATATTTAACAATGCCTATAAACATAGAATTAAGAATAGTAAGGCGACTAAACTACTCTTTGAGGAGTAGTTTTACGTTTTGACCCTTTGAAGACGTCGCTCAGTACGCAACTCCCGATTTAAATTCAACTATGCTGTGTTGTGACATTTTAAAGTGTAGAAATACTGCTGGGATCTTAAAGAAACAGGATGGGATCACATTTCATGTGTAAGTAGCAAATGCATGTGTAAGTAGCAAATGCATTACTTAAAAATTTAATTATTTTTCCATCTGTCAGATTGTCAATGAAAACAAAATGGATATTTTGTTAATGTTGCCAGGGTAGTAAATTTTTTTACGCTACTTTGCTCATCTAATGAGATAACTAATGAAAATTGGACCTCTCGGATTAAACAACACCGTGGTGGACACTTTACCGACATTACCTTTAAAACATCAAATATTTTTTAAGTTCAAAGTTCATTAATTCAATTACTCTTATTAAATGACCCTTTACTTATCTACTCTGTTGTGTCAATCAATGTTTCCACATGCACAATAACATTCTAGAGAAGTTAACAAATTGATTTTATATTAAGTATAATTATCTTGCATAACACAAATTATGATTATATTTTTTGCGATCTGGCAACATTACGCGGCGACTTCACGCATGCGCCCGGTGAAATCTGATGTATTCAAATATGATTCTACGCTCCTTCTGGACTATTCTTAATTCTATGGCTAATAATTTGTAACAGGATTCTTATTTTAAATTGAATAATTTTACTATCAAATTGTTTTGTAAAATATTATAAACATTTCTCGATTTAATCATCATCAGATGGTGAAAATATTATCAGTTATTTCAATAATATTTTTTCGATATCACCTGAGAAATAAAATATACAAGTAAATATGTATAATACCACAACATGTGTGATTTATTTAATCAATTTAAAAATAGAATAACTCTTAAAGATTGTGTAGGGTGGGTGCTTTAGCAATTGGACATGCTACAGTAATTAGACATTTAAAATCTAATGGTCAAAAATAAATAAATGTATTGTGTTCTTTTTTCTTAAAAAGAACACACGAAAAAGGTGTCTATTTTATGGTGGAGATAAATTCTTACGTTTACTTATTTTTGACCATTAGATTCAGTTTTAAGTTTCCAATTACTATAGCATGTCCAATTACTATAGCATGTCCAGTTACTATAGCATGTCCAATTACTATAGCATGTCCAGTTACTATAGCATGTCCAATTACTATAGCATGCCCAATTACTATAGCATGTCCAATTACTATAGCATGTCCAATTACTATAGCATGTCCAATTACTATAGCTCCCACCCTATTTAATAATATTTATTTTTGTTTTGTAGAAGAAGAAGAAGACTAGATTAAAATCTGAAGATCTACTTGAAGAAACTGAAGTGGTAGTTGAAGTTGAAGTGTATGAACCTGAACAGGGAAGTTCTTCCTCGCAAATTGAAAGTCCCTCCACGAGTAAAGCTGAAGATGAAAAAAATGTCGAGAAAGATATTCCTTCTACAAGCAAAATTAAAGAAGAAAGTAGCGTTGAAAAATTACCCACACCCGAGAAAAAAATTCCTACTACAAGTAAGGTGCAAGAAAAAGCAGATATTAAAAAAGAAACACCTAGGAATATTCCGGAGGAACACAGTCAAATGATAGTGGTATCTGGCTCAGAAGAGAAAATTCAACCTATACAATATGAGAAATGTGTTCCTCAATCAAAAACATCCATCGAACTAGAAGAAGACTTAGATATGGGACTTGAGATCAATGTTCCTAGCTCTTCAAGTTTAACCAAAGCTGCAGAAGGTTGTAGAGAACTTTCAGATTCCGTAGCAAATCTAATACAGCCAATACCCGAGGATTACGTAGTCCCCAAAGCCAATATTGAGACTGAAAAACCAAAAACTTATAAAGAACTCAATGCTTTAGTGAGTAAATTGAAATATGTCACTTTTACAAGAGAAAGAACGTCCCTTTTGACCCCGTTTAAATTTGAAGAAATTGAATCTCTATTCGGTGTCAAAGAATTGGCAGCCGCGCGGAGATACACGGCGGAATTTGAAACAAATGAAATGCAAGCTCCAGTCACTTCTCATCCGCTGTACGAGGCCTTAACCGAGTACCAAAGAACTCGCTCCCAGCAGATTTATAATCAGAGGGAAGCAGCATCACTTTTGGCAGAGTGCGCAGATAAACAAAACACCATTTGGATGATCAAGAACTGTATCCAGAAAGCAGGTGGAAGGTGCTCAGACGGCTGCTATTTGGATAGTTCTCACTGTTACCAGGATGCTGTCTTGCAGAAATCTCTTTTCACGGAGTTTCAAAGAAGTCTCACATTGCTTAGAGAAAAGGCTACTGAAATACATTCCCTGCATTCCCACGGAGAGTATCTTCATAAAATACAGGTATTTTCTAAACTTCATTAATTAACAAAAACCAGTAATTGAAATTCTCAGTTACCATCAAAGCAGATGATTGAATTACTCGTTTTACTGTATTGATGTCAAATGGTGATGTCATTCCTAAACTCTCCCTTATGAATTATGATAATAAATCTTATAACTAAGCAAACTAATAATAAATCATCCATGCAACCGTTAAATGTCATAAGCCATCACAAAAGCATTTTTTTTCGATGTATTGGTTTGCAAAATGTCATAACCCAGAAAAATCATTTGTTATTTTTCCCATTGACTATATCTTAGATTTTAATGAAGTGGAATGTCAAAGGCCACAAAATCATTTGATGTATGTCTAAAATTAAATACTGTGTTATTAATTCAATAACTAAAATTATGTTGCATATTTATTTTATTTATACTTGTTTGATGTTGTTTTTTTCACTCTCATGTACAATTTGGAATTTGTGGTTTACGGCATATTATTGCATAGATGAAATTATTTATATTATTGGGTCAAATTAATTCATAATACATTATTTAGATAAACACTTTATGCCACAAATCAATAAATAATCAGTCATTATAATAAAGTTTTTTCTAGATTGTTATGCTGTGTCATTCACAGAACTTTATATGTTCATGTTTTGTATCTTAATTATATAAATTAAATAATTAGATATTTCAAAAACAAAATATTTTGATGAATAGATTTAATGTTAAGTAATTTGTCTTTTGCGATTATCAGGTTGAAGAATTGATATGGACATCCATTGTGAGTGGTGTATCGAGCATAAAGGACGCCATGCGGATAATATTCTGGGTCCTGCGAACATCCGCATGGGGATACGATCGGGAACTCCGCAAGCAACTCAGGATCTGGAGCTGTTCCCTGGCCACTACACTACTGCAGTTAGACGATGGATTGGATAATGTTCTCTTTCTATTAAATCACATACTAAGGTGAATATAATATTAAATATTAAGTTTATTCCCTCCTTCACTATGTTTTCAATCTAACTTGTACTAAATCTAACTTTGATGAATAAAACAAATGAATCCGGATCTTGAAAATGTTTTTTTAGTGGAATCTTTCTCAGTATACATTATTCTAAATATGTTTTCTTAGTTAGTGTATACACCCCTTTAAATTGTTAGTATTTATCACATTTCAGGGTAACTCAGGGAATCAAGTGGTCCTTCCACTTAATAAAATGCTCTGTGAATTCATCTCAGGATATTTCCAAAGCGTTGAGTTTATTGGAAGTCATTTTGTCTCGATCTGCAATATCTCAGAAAAATAAAAAAAAGCTGAATGACAAACCATCAGAAGTGGACAGTGAACTTCTCGGTATGTTCATTTACTTGATTTTTCATTTTTCAGTTCATTTTTGTCGCCTTTTATTTATTATCTTATGAAATAAATTTATTTTAAAACAAATTATTATCACAGATTATTGTCGGTTGATAATCTCATAATTGGCTTTTGATTAAACTTAAGATACCTACTAAAACTAAATGGAGATATTTTCCATTGCAAAATTGACATTAAAAAATGAAGTAGGAATGTGTAAAAAAAACATTTATAATCTATTTAAATGTTTTCTATGCTGTATTTTATTAAATACATACTGTTTTTAATTAATTTACTATTGTTTTTTTTTAAATAAAGGATAATGGTTTACATTATCCTCAATAATTAAAAAAAATATTTTACACATTTATAGAAGGAAAAAAAACATGTGTTCGTAAAAAAGCAAACAGATAAATATGTTGTCCAGTACATTAGTTAGTCATCTCCAAATTACAAGTTTAATGATAATATGGAAAGAAGTATTTAAATGGTCACCTAAAATCTTATGTTGTTATTTTGTAACTGAATTATGTATACAGTGGAACAATCGTCAACCCCCATATTCGTAACATTCTATAATTGTCCATTTTTAAGAAAAGTTTCGTCAGTTTTTGCAACGATGTGTATTTTCCTTTTTTAACCTAGAAGATAGTAATGTACCGACGGCTGCCGAAGCGACTGACGACAGTCTCTGGCTCGTAGTGGACTCGGATGGTGAAGGGGCTGACTTGGAAGCCTGTGGGGCTCGTGGCACGGGAGTTCTGCGTGAGAATGACATCCTCGGACTCATCAAGCAGATTCCTTTTGAGAAAATATTTCAAGAACTGATGGTTGTCAAGAATGATGGACATGAGGTATTTATTGTTTCATTGTCCACCTCAAAGTGTTTTTACGTAAGTTCCTGCATTTATTTTTCATGAAATTAAAAAAATTTCAATCACCTTAGATATTTACCTAACTATCCACATAGAATGAACAGTTCAATCATCAGTAATATTGCTTCTGTTGGTCAGATGCAACATTACGTTTCTAATATCTAACCCTTAACTTGATATGTAGGTACATTTAGCCCTGGCTTTTCTGTCATGCTCCGTGCGTTTGTTACAGACTTTTAATGAAAAAATCCTTTCATAATCCAGACAAAATAAGCATTGAAACCACTTCATAATTACATTTTCACTGTAATTCAATCAAACTTTAGTAATATTAAAAAACCCTAGTCGCCTGTCTCCATAGAAATTTGTATTGACACAGCCGGCAACGCCGCGCCGTTACAATTCTAACAATATATTAATTTTCAGTTCTTGGCTCAATACTTTGAGCCGGACGGAGGTCAGTTTGAATGGTAAAATAAAAAAATATATAAAGTGGGATGTCAAACTGTGTAAGTACATAAAATACCTAGCGTCGGCGGCCCGCTAGTTTATATCTTGGAGCTTAAAGGTTTATTCTATTTTATTTTTTAGTTGGTCTTCTGTGGTGCGAAATTAAATGGTGGTCCAGTCTTGAGGGTATTTGCCTCTGCTAGGATGATGCTTTCCATCATCAGGGTTGGTCTCATCTCCCACCAGGAGTATCAAGAGCTGACCAAAGAGCTGTGTCGCCTGGCACTGCACACTATGAAGTACTGCACCGACTTGTGGGAAGTTGCTAAGTAAGTCAGTAGAACTATTGAAAGAATCGTTGACAACCTGGTGACAATTTTTTTTCTTTTTCAAATAAGAAAATATGATAAGTCATAGATAAAATGTTGAATCACGAAAATAAATGTTGCCAGCATAAAAAAAAAAACCTTTTTTGAATTTATTTTATTCCAAAAACAATGTATGCATTACCAATTTATATAGGTACCTTCACCAAAGATATATATGTATATAAAACTAAATGAAATATCTCAAGTCTTATATTTTATGTAAACTCATGTGACATCACAGCTTACCCACGGGTTAAATATTTGTGTTTGTTTTTGTGTATTAATATATGTCTCTTAATAATATTTCCAGATCTAACTGCGAAGAGAACCTTCTGGAACGCCTCATGGTGGAGTATGACTGCGTATTCCAGGCTGGTTGGTCTACTTTGGAGTGTGCTGGTTCCAAAGACACTGCCTATATGTTCCTGTCGGAGATTCCCTTTGCTATGGTCTACATTGACACAGTGCACCAGATATACTCCCGTATCGCTGAACATCTTATTGGTAATTATTTTCGTTTTTTTTTTTTGTGAAATTATATAACAAAACGTCAGTCAACCAAACATTTAACAAAACTTACAGATAGATTTGAGGTTAATAATTTTTATGCAAGGAACTTGTATTGATCAAACTCATTGATATTGTTATTTTCGCTATTGAATATTAAAAACAAAATCTGTGGAGTAATTTTATATAGATAGTACCCATTTAAGTTGCATTTATAATAATGATTAGAATAAGTTCTCACTGTTTCCCTGATGATGTTATCTTAGCCTTTTTACATCGGGCAATACTACAGCCAACTTCATCGTTAAGCTCACCATTAGCCTTGAAATGACAATGTATGTTGTTCCGCCAGAATTTAAACATATTTTTTAATAGCGTTAAACATGTAGAATTTTATGTCAAAAACAGAGTTAATTTAATTAATTTAATTTTAATTTTTTAATTCAGAGCTGGGAATTTTACTGCATTACTTTTTTTATTTTTAATCTAGAGCTGAAGCATATAGAATTCTTGTGGATACTTACGGTGACCATGCTCTGTCGAAACATCACCTAACTTTACAATTTTTTTAAAAATAGAGCATTAATTTTCACTAAAAAACGGGGAGAACTTATTCAAGTCATAACTCTATACTCTATAACTATGTCAAAGGATGAATCATGCGTATTTAACTCTTTGATTCTTTAACACAGTTGAGAAAAAAACTCTGGAAGATCGCCGCATACACATTTTTTTATTTATTATACACTAGCAGCTATTAAGCTGATGCATACATGGTTATTAAACATTATGATTTGATATGTGCATCTAGGCGGTTTTTGAATGCATTAACTAAACTAGCACCATTAATTTAACATAATACATATGAAAATACAATCCGTATTGTGCTTCAAATGTCAGTCCAGAGAATCTACGAAAAACACATAAATACATATCAGTTATTAATACATATTACTTAATATTATTATTAATAATACACTAGTAGCTATTAAGCTGATGCGTGTATATCAAGTGTACATGGTTATTAAACATTATAAATTGATGTGTGCATCTAGGCAGTTTTTTAATACATTAACTGAACTAGCACCAATCACTTTCTCTGGAAGGCCATTCCATTTCTCCACAACTCGATTTGTCAGGAAGTTCTTCCTGGGGTTGGATGAGAAGGAGATAGTGTTTAGTTTCAATGAATGACCTCTGAGATGGCGGTTTTCATTCATAGTGAACATTGATTTCAACTTGGGTACATTATATTGCTCAGTTGAGGTTTTGAATGTTTCAATTGAGTCACCACGCTGCCTCCTCTCTTCCAGTGAACTCAACCCGAGCTCCCTTAAGCGGTCCTCATATGATTTATTTCTTAGAGAAACTACCATTTTACTTGTTCTTCTCTGGACTTTCTCCAACAACTCTTGTCTTTTTCAAAATAGGGACTCAAGATTTAGTAGGCATACTCCAGGAGGGACGAACATATGTTTTATAAATTTTGAGGAACAAATCTTGGGTGATGTGAGCGAATGTTTTCCTTACTAACCCATTGCAACACAAAGCCGGCAAATCGCCGGCCAAGGTCAATTTGTCACTGACTCACATAGCCGGCGATTTGCCGATTTGTCTTTGAAGTGATTTTTTTTACATTAAAACTGAATGACAATAACTTTATTCATAAAAATGACATAAACAAGTATATTTCGGTTACTGATTTCATAATAAAATGTAATAATCACAATATTGATTATTTAGTCGTAATGTTATTGTAATAAAACAAGTGTCAAAATTAAATTAAAAAGTCTTGTATGAACAAATTATGTCATCTTTATTAGTGGTGCAATGGGTTAAGGATAAGAAGGAATTGGTACGTTTGACAATTTCGATAATATGTGATTCCCATATAAGATCACAAGTAATCACAATTCCAAGATCTTTTTGTGAAGTTTTAACTACCCGATAACAAAAAACAAAGACACATTTGGTCACTAGCGCATATTTTATAATATAATTTCGTTTTTAGTTTCAGACAGTGTGTGGTGCTACTACGTTTTAGTTTCCATTGCTAATATGGCCATCTATAGGACAGAAGAAGACTTTGCATTGACTATCATCAGGCACCTGTATGAAGTTAGTTTGTTTTTCTCAAAATTTGTAAATTGTGAAACTGTTAATGCCTATTACAACCCGTATATTATGGTGATACACATGTAGAATTGGTGATTTTTATCATATTATAGATTGGTTTCACGTCTGACAACTCCAACCGAGGGTGCGGTGAGTGGGCGCGCACTCTGTGCGGCTCCGTTCTGACCAGCAAGCCCCATCTGACCGGAGAACTGCTGCTGGGGGCACCCCTGCCTCCCATTCTCAGTCCCTCCTGGCTGCTTTGCCTGCCCCTCCAGCGGTGGAAGCCTTCGGCTGACCAGCTTGTAGAGCTGCTCAACAAGTGGAAAACTCCAGCACCTAATTTAGTGCAATATCTGCTTAAGGGAATGAATTGGAACATCAATGGGTGTGTACCAATCATTGATGCTTTACATTACAATAGTAGTCACGTCCTCGGGGGACCATCGGTTAAACCTGAGGTTGTTAGAGTGCTAGCTCCTACTTAATAGCTCGATACTTTCAGGATCTGGACATGGAGGAGGAGATTTAGCAATATGAGAACACTCGCCCTCTTATATAGCACTAACATTTACTTTATGAAAACAAATATTTACATTTTTTATTTCATTTATAAAATCCTATTTGGTCTTTTGAATATTAAAAAAAAACTGTATCTTCTAAATAAAATAAAATTACATTTAAATTAGATTGTTTCATAAATGAATTTTTGTTATCTAGTGGCGTGGACATCCACACGCATCGAAGTGTCGCCATGTTCATCTCCAAGATGGCGCAGAAGCTGATGAAGACCAAGTCTCCGTTCCCCGAGTGGGTCTGGGAGTGCCTCATCCCCCTGAAGCTGCATTGCTACGACTGGGGCCTGGACTTCTCTCGCGCCCTGCCGCTGGAGAGCATCCAAGGCCTTGACATGTCGGGCAAGTGCCCCGCGAGCGTCGTAACCGCCGTCCTATGCACGTCTATCAGCCACACGGTCCCCCAGATATTCCTCCAGGCGGCGCCGCTTCTCGTCAAGCTGGCCGGCTCGGGGAGATTCACGGAAGTGACACATATTCTGAATTACGCATTCCCAATTTTGAGAGATTGTCCGATGGATGTGTTTAATTGTTCGAAGTAAGTTTTTTCTACTGTTTATTGTTTGAATTTTCCTTTTTTTTGTTTGTACATTCAAAGCACTTAAGTTACAATTTCAAAATGAACTGTGTTTTAATTCCTTGGGATATTTGTCCTGTGATGAGTTGAGTCATAGACACACCATGTACAGTTATTTACAACTACAGTAAAACCCCTCTTTTTACGTTTTTCAAGGGAGCAACAAAATATGTAAAATTGAGTAAAACGCTTAAGTGAGGAAATGATAAATGTATAAAAATATGTACCTGACTATAGTGTAAATATACTACCAGATTATTTTTTTTAACATGATTTCATTCAAAAGATTTGCATTTGCATTTTTTAAAAATTGTTTAAATAATTTTATATGTAAATACTTCAATTTAAAAGCATGGAAATAAACTTTTGAATCTGCATAAAACACATGCAATTATTTTTCCCCTAAATGTTGTGAAATTTTATTTATATGATATCATTTTTTTTACTATCATCACTAAACATTGATGCAAATTCAACTGTCATTTACATTGTGACAAAACTGTTTCACTCTTGTGATCACATAATGTTTATATTTTAAATAATATAAATGAAATATATTTACATTGTTATTATTAGATCACACATGAGAATATGCTTATGTATGTCCCATTTCAAGATTCAAAATAATAATAATAATATTTCTATTGTCGCATTTTTAAACTTTCTGCATCTTAATTTATTGATATAATGACTATTCTTCATAAAGATGTGTCAACTGCGTGTCACAATTCAGTAAAATGTCAAAATTAGACTCTTAAACAAAAAGGTCAATTCCACTGCACCTACTTTGGATTTAGTTTGAGGCAATAATTAACTCTTTATTAGTTTACCTGCTTTTATTCTCCAGTTTCGGCACACGCGGCAGCCCGCGGCTCGGTGTTTTTTTGCTTTTTGACACATCAAATGAATTTTGAAAAATTTAGTTGCAAATATTTCTTTTAAACAAAACAATATCAAGCATGGTTCATAATATACGAGGTATATCCAGAAAGTAAGTTTGTATTTCTTGCCATCACAGTTTCGTGCATGCGTGATACTTAACTTGACCTATTGAAAAAGAGTTGACACCACTATGAGTTAACTGAGTGTTGTGTACGCTTCGTATTGCTTGTTTGAAATGCCAAATAAAATTAAAAATTCAGCTGCATGGGCTTGTGAGATAAGATCTGTAATTTGTTTCCTTAATGCAAATAACATTAAACTAGTCCACATTCATCAACAGTTCTGTGAGGTGTACAGAGAACATGTGTTAAGTGATTCAATGGTAAGGAGATTGGCGTGAGGAAGGTTGTGATAATGATGACAAACAAAGTGGGTGTCCATCTTTGATTAATGACAATTGGTTCGTCCATCTTTGTTAAGTGATGAACTGGTATGTTAAAGATACAACTTACGTTCTGGATTTACCTCATAATAATTTATGCACAATATAAATCCTGAATCTGTATTCTCAACAATTCAAATGAAGAATGAAACTTAATTTTCAGGTATCAAATTTCACAAATTCTATCAAAACACAAAAATGTTATTAATTTCACACAAGCAATTAGTGAACTCAGTCTGGCATTTTAATTTAGTTTCAGAGATTTATTGGCCATAATGATTCGAGCTGAGAAAACATATACCAAGATGGCTACCAGACTTGTGATTGGAGATTACGCTGGACCTGTGGTCAAACTTCTCGTCAGTGTGATGCAGGCTCAGCTGAAGAATTACAAATCGTAAGGCAATTACAATGTGATTGTTGCACAGTATGTAAAGTGATCACTTAAACTAGCCAATGACAGTTCATTAGTCCCGTTAATGCCTAGATTCCCATATTCCCCCCTTAAAAACATTCTCCATTTCTGTTTTAACATATATTAATCTTATTATTAAAACATTTTTCGCAGACTTGAAAATACCTAGACTTTTTTACAAAATAATTCCTTTGTTCCTGCTGAGATTTTTGTCTATGATTCCTTCATCCTTTGACTGCTTAATTTGACCCATAATCATCCGCTTAGGTTCATTATTTTGTCTCTATTAAGATATCTGTCTATAAAATCCTTTGTCTCTATTAAGATATCTATATATTAATTTCTTTGTCTCTTTTAAGATATCGGTCTATTTATTCTTTTGTCTCTATTAAACCTATTTCACATAGATCGTATAATTATACTGAAATTATTTAAGGTGGGTTGATTTTGATAATACACTTTTACGAATAAACCATAATTTCACCTTGTAGATTTGTACGATGTATATGAAATAAGCCTTAAAATATATTTTAGTACCTTTGTCTCTGTCAGATATCTGTATAAAGAGATGAATTCTCGTTTTTCGTTGACATGTTTCCTTTCGCAGGTTCGGCCTGGAGTCCGTTAGAAGTCTCCTCATGGTGTGGGTACACTGGCTAACCTCTGTAGACGGTTGGTACGCGGAATGGGTGACAGTTCACCTACTGGACGTGGCTCTAGGCTGCTGTTTCTTGCACTATGATGCCTTCAACGATGCTGCCGGTTACCTCACCATGTTTATTCAGGTGATTGACAAAAAAATACTATATTTATTCTGATTATATTTTTCTTTGTTTTTTCATTTCACAATAGGCCCAATTACAGTAATGAATTCCAGCACAGACTTTTTTCATTTCACCAGGAGTTGATCCCTGAACCCTCCATGTATGAGACAAGCATCATAGCCATTGAAGGGGCCACCAATCAGTACATAGTTCGATCTCTATTCCACACTTTAGCTTTAAATGAATTTAAGCTAGGTTTTTTATTTAATGCCTTTTTGAAAATGCATATTTTATTCTAATTTTGTAAAGATAATTTTAAAGATAAAATTGAGAACAGACATAAAAGAGGTATATCTTAAAATATAAAATACCTATGTAAGACCTCCATTGAAGTATGGATATCAAATATGGAGTCCCCACTTCACTAAATATGTCAAGTTACTTGAAAAAGTCCACAGATGTGCTATGAAAATCTCCAAATTATTCGAAAAGATGCCCTGCCACGGTAGATTACTAGAACTTACACAATTGGAAGGACGGAAGAGAGGGTACTCGATAAAAACTTATAAGATACTAAATGATTACTATGACTGTCCCCTGCATGAGATGTATGAATTAAATCCCAACACCAATTTACGGGGTCATAACTGGAAGTTCTACTGTCCCCAATTTCCCTCGATCTTAAGAAAAACTTCCTTTCCCGCAGGGTGGTTTCAGATTGAAATAAATTGCCATGTCTAGTTGTCCATTCCATTTCGGTCAACTGCTGAAAAACTGGATGCTTTTTTTAAGTAAGAAGAACGCAGACTAAAAAGAGCTGCAAAGGCTACCCACCTAGATCAAAAAATAATAACATCTTTATATTTCATGCCAATAAATATATATTTTAAAAAAATATAATGGCAGCTTACTAATCATACTGAAATTAAAATCTTAGATTTTTAAAAGGTGTTAGAACTGTGAATGTTTCATGTTTTACAGTAAATAAAATTTTACTTAAATCAATGAAACGTCATTGCCCTGTAAATGTCAAGACATTTATGTTTTCTAACAATCGTTTTCTTTGAAACAGAAAATAAGCGTGGCGCGGTCTCCTTCTTCCTCCTCTGGCTTCAGCTGGCTGTGGAGCTCGGGCTCCGGGAACCGGGGGCTGCTGCAGTGTTCTGTGGAGGCGCCCTACATGTGGCACGCCACGCTGTGGAGTGAGCACGCGCTGCTGGAGCGCCAACACGGCCTCTGGCAGCGCCTGCAGCGCAAACTGGAACAGCACAAGGCCGGCACCAAGGTCAACCTAGACAGGGCTCTCAAGGTAAAGGGGACTCTTACGTCTGTCGGGTGCCCTACGTGTAGATAACGTAAAACTATAAAATCGTGAATTTATGGATTAAAAAACTGCAAAAGACACGTTTCATCCAGACAAAATCTGATGCCCACAAAATTCCAAGAGACTTAAGCTAGAGAGAATTACAAAACTCTCATGCACACTTAAAGCACAAGTTAAGAAATGCAATATTAGGATGACGTTATTGTTATCTAGCATTATTAATTTGAATACGATTAATAAGTTTACTGGATTGTAAATTTTTGTACATTTTTCGCAATTAGGATAAATCATTTCTAACTAATAAGTACAAATTTTACTGATTAATATAATCTATATAATTAGTTTTATTATCAATACAGGCCCTGCTGTCTACAGCAAATTGGACACGTATTCAAAAGAGGTCCATTTTTTGTATGATTTCTTCCAATGTTACCTTCATTAGCTGATGCCATGACTCATACTTCCTTCTGAATTTGACGTCTGTAAGTTCGGGGTTTGTCAAAAAGTTGTGTTGATAATTTCGAAAGATGTAGATGTGAAATATGTGTAGAATAGTCTACTGTTTCATTCTCACACATTATAATGATATTTTTAGAGTGTTGGCGGCCCAGATAATTCAGGAGGCCTAGTCATCTATCGCAGCTTACAGTGTGCCATCTCACTTTCCCTCGGTCACCCTATCTACTCCCTCGTTTGGCAAATTTTCTTCTATCTGTACATTGATGCCACTTCTCTAGAGTAAGCACAAGTTTTTTTTTAATAACCACATTAAAATAAAATTAAATAGGTATAAATGTGAAGGTAAGGCAGCTCAAGAGAACTTTAATTTGACTCCACCATCCTGAAAGACTGGCGATGATGATCTTCCGGCTATATTTTGCGGACCTTACGGATACAGGTCTGACATGGGAAGAGGCAAGAGTGCTAGCTGGCAAAACGGTCTCCCGAAGAGGACTGATTATGTCCAGATGCTTCTGGAAGATAATACATCAAACCAAGTGTTAAATTTGTTTTAATTTCTTCTGTAAAATCTTAAAAATTTAATAGGAGCCCTTTAGAGAACATATTGAAGAATATTCCTATGAAGTTTTGCAGTATGTCTCTGAAAGACCTCGTCGTGTAATTTAAAAACATAATCACTAGCGTAAGAAAAAGCCATTGTAGTTTCCTACTCGTCGACTGAAATAAATGTTTTTCTGAGTTAAGACATTTACCGGTGTCTTAAATAAATTTGAATTCATTTTAGATCAATGAACTCCAAACCAGTTGGTCCATTATTCTTCGAGGGTTTAGTGAATTCCCGACTCTTGGTGAGGGCCAAGGCGAGACTTGTTGAGGCGGAGAATTTTCACAAGGCTAAAGCCATTGAACTGTGTGATGATCCTAATGGCTTTAGGTCCCGATCTAATGAGAAACAGTGGTTTCATGAATGCCAAACACAGTAAGTTTTTTCCTCACATCCTTTTTTTATTTTTATAAAAAAGTATTCAAAACACATCAGCACCCTAATAAAGAAATTTAGTCCTACCCAAAATTTCTCGCTTAAAATTATTTCTTAAGGCCAGTTGCATAAAAAAAAGTTAAGTCAAATAAAGTTTCATCATCATCACACAACCATTCCTGTCCACTGCTGAACATAAGCCTCTCCCATACCCCTCCATACGTCCCTGTCTTGTGATGGCTGTATCCAGTCACCAGTGATTCTCTTTATATTTTCTGACATTCAACTATCCTTTTTATCCATCTTTGGTCTTGTAATCTGGCAACATGTCCCACAAATGACCATTTAAGCTTAGCCAATCTTTTGACATTTGTTATTCCCGACCTTTTCCGTATCTCGGCGTTTCTTGTCCGGTTAGAGGGTTTTATATGTAGCATGACTCTTTCATGTTTTCTCTGTGCCACTTGGAGCTTCCTTATAGTCGATTTATATCTAAATAAAGTTTAAAGTTTATTTTAATTTATTATTTTACTTTTTCGTATGAGCTCTTCTGTCCATTTTGAGGAAAATGCAACAATTTAACTTAACTTTTTTATGCATTTCTGGTCCTTAGACAATAATAATTCTGAACTTCTCTAAAACATACAAAAAAGAAAATTCCCCAATCCATCTTTCAATCCATTTTCAACTAGTCCGAAACATAACTGGGCTTGTTAATAGTGCTGTCATACGGAGAAAAGTCGTAACCACTATTTCTGTCAAAAATTAGTTCTGTATAGATTTAGAATCAGAAAGAGAACATTTAAATAGACAGGTGCCGTGGTGCAGTTGGTTAGACGGCAAACTGAAACTGGCGTCGCGGGTTCGATTCCCGCCAGTTGCATAAAAAAATCCAGGATATTTTTTTTTCTCAATTGGTCTAGGTGTTGTGGTGTATTTTTTATTACCTCCTTCCATATCCCCTCTATCTCACCTGCTGACAAGCCTCAAATTAGGGCTTAGCAGGTTATTCCTTTTAAAAAATATATATATTGTTAGAGATATAACTGAGTATTTTATTATTATAGAGAAGAATTTCAACGGCATTACTTTTTGTTACGCAATCCTATATATTAACACTGCTGTCGGTCAGTCCATCTACCATGTGACCTTCACCGCTTGGCGGCACTGCCATAGCTAGAACCATGTGATCCTAGCGTTTACAGCGCTTTAAAATGCTCGTAATAATATGAAACAAAATCCAAATTGTTTTACAATAAAAGTATCTTTGTCTATAAAGCTACAACGAGCTCAAATCTTCACTTTTGAGTTGATGCTAATTTTCGTCATTGTAATTCTTCGTATGATGGCAGAATAGTAATAAAGCTGTGGTAGTTGGAATCTTTTACAATGTCGTTGGGTAATTACAACTTGTAACGTCAAAATCAGGATTTTTGAGTAAAACACATCTTTGTATCTTAATCCACGAATGCTACAAATTGACAAGTCGTGATGCATTAAAATAATTTATGGTGATTTGAATGAATGACTTGTTTATTCGTAGCATTAATGGAGGAGGGTGTAAAAATCTGTTTTTAGAAGTTTCCTAGTTGTAGTAATGAGGAATTCCAGCCCAACCCGGAATTAAATTTTAAAAAGGTTTTCGTGTACACGTGAATATATAAAAAATTTGGAGTAGGATGAAATATCTCAAAAACGCACGCAAAATAAATAAAAAAGGTTAAAAATAGTATTCATTTTAAAATCGTAAATAATGACATCACTCCTTATATCTACGTGTAGTATTTCCGGTTTCCGCTTTAAAGCCCCCGCACCTTGTAATGAACGTTTTGACCATAGAAAAAAAAGAGTATAGAAATCCGGCAAATAATACTTTGTTGACATTTCAACCAGAGATTATGTCAACTTTCTAGGTTTTTCTATCGAAACATTCGTAAAAACAACCATAACATAGAAATGAGCAAATTACGATCAACTAAATGAAGTAATCAAAGCAATATTCCATAGATTCTTGTCAGTTTTGTTATTGGCTGGAGAAATACAACTTACCGCGGTCAGTGAAAGTAAGAACGCCAACCGTTTCATGACGTCATTACTGAAAAGTGACACACTGATTACAGTCATTTGGCACGGTATTTGATAAATGTAACTTTAAAAAATCGTATCTTTGTAAATAACGCACAAAAAAAATATTTTTTTATATATATTTGCTTAGTTAAATAGTACGCTAATAGAAAAAAAATTAATTAGAAAACAGTGGAATTCCTCATTACCCCACGATAATAAATGTTGAACAAACTCAAAATGTTGTATAGTTATAATAATATCTATTATGTAACACATACAACTATTGATCACATGGCATTTTCAGATTGATGAAAGCATTCCAGGTGTGGCTCGATGATGACGTGTATACAAGGGACCTCTCAAAATTACGCCCCTACAATAATAAATTTGAAAAATTAAGAGAAGGAACTAATGTAAGAACTCTGTTTCAAAATTAAAATTATTTATCATACATGTAGAAACCAAATGCTTCAAATTTTATTTCAAAAATACATTTTTAAAAATGCAAGAAATTAGTATTAGGAAAAACAATAGAATGGTAATTACAATGAGGAAGTTCAGTGCTATGGAAAATTAGATATAAAAAATGTTTTCTAACACGCGTTAAAAGTTTAGGTATTTAATTGTATGGCGAAGTTTCTCCAAATAAACTACTTTGAAACGTCACAGGTTCAGGTGAATGTGCTTAGAATATCCAATCGGATGTGTTGTGATAGATTTCCGGTATCTGGGTAGCCATGTTTAGACAGGTACAGGGAACTCATGACGTCATGGGCAGTGTAATTACAAAACTTGAAAAAATCATTGCGATGATAATATGATATATATATATATATTTTTTTGTTTTGACTTAGTTTGATAGTCTATCAACAAATAAAAAATGAAAAAAAAACCACCGAACTTCCTCATATAAAAAAAATATATTTGGCCTAACATTCGTATTAAAGAAATCAGCATCGTTAAATTACCATTCTATAGTATTATGAAATGCTTTGACATTAGGACTAAACATTTGGCAGTTTCTAATAGTTCAATTCAGTATGCGAATGTGATTTTACTACTTTTAATTAATATTTTCAGGATATGTGGATGGATACCGTTAACCTTCAAGACTTACGAAGCCTTCAGCCAGCTTTGTGGCCGGCAGCCATAATGCCCAGTAGCTCCATCTACTCTGTAGCGACCAACACCCGCTCCAAGACTCCAGAATCTACCGCGAGAGAAAGAATCCTCTCGAGACTGAAGACTTACGAAAAACCTGCCACCGACTCTGTGGAGTACAAAGCTGACAGATTGGAACCCTTGGTTGATCCGAGACTTTCCCAAGACTTTTCCAAAGTACACAAGTTGATGAAAGATCATCTTAAGTTTCTGGAGAAATGTGCAAAGTAAGTACATATATTTATCGCCCCCTGACAATAATAGTGGCACAAATCAAAAAATCATTTTTACAGGAGAGCAGTTTTACTTACACCCACGCTATCAGTAACCTAACATTCATTTGCGAAAACAAAGTCACAACTTAAGGTTTCCGTACTTGAGCCATCTAATTTTACGTTTTCAGAAATAATAGTGGCATAATAATCATTGTGCCATTATTATTCCTTAAATTTGAAAAAAAAACTGAAAACATAAAATTGTCATTTTTTGTACTTGTAAGGCCACATAAATATTTTTAAGAAATATGCCGTTAACTGTGTGGATAGGAAATATATTCAGGAATATTTCTGCTTTTTTAAACTTAAAAAAACTACAATTTTGCACATTCTGAACACCATATCGCGCATAGAGAACACTTTTGGTCAAAATTTACGTACTAGCCCAGGGCTGGTAATCCGAACGCATTTACAGCGCGCTATAACGTGTATTTAGTATGTAAAAACGCGCTACAATTGTTCAGAATACTAGCCCTGGTGTGTTATTATTACTTTGTAAAATATTTAGTAAAAATAATGATAAAAACCTGAAATTTAGATTCATGATGAAATTCTCGCCAACTTAATCCATGTTTTTAGAACAGTTTAAAACTAGTTATAAGAGCGTATTTTAAAAATAGAATTATATGTAGGTTTTTTTTTTTATATATTGACATTAATTTATTAAGATGGCTCAATGGCAAATCACTTTTGTCTATGGCATGCTTCTAATGTATTTCATTCAAACAATATCTTGCTTATTGTAATAATTTTTAAATGCATATATGTAACTTGTTTTCGGCCAATATTATCATGTTATGGTGCCTCAAAAAGGAAAAAAAGCTTAATTCTGCTACACTGGCAATATATATGATTTTTTAAAAATTTATCTACGACTCCTTTGTATTATTCTGCAAAATTTTGTTACAAATAGTTCAAAACAGATATTCCCAGGACAGAAAATAATGTTGATTATTTTTATAGGAAATACGACAACACAACACGTTATTTGAGTTCGATTGATGGGAATTTGTGTGATTTGATACCTGCACTATATGAGAAAAGAGATTTTTGCAAGAAAATACAAAAAGTTTGTGGTGAAAAGTGTTTAGGAAAAGCTGAATTCATGATCAAGGTAATATATTATAGTATTCATTTTGAGGTTATAATAAAGACCTCGTCTTCTTTGGTGTACAGACATCAAACAATTAGCAACTTATTTTAAATCATTATTGTTTAAACAAAACAATATATTATTAGTTTAAGAAAACCTTGAGAAAAAAATATATCATTTCACCTCGAAAATTCTTATTAATATTGAACAGCAAAACGAATTTATAAGTTTTTTTCCTAACACAGTGTAAAAGCTAGTTATCATTATAAATTAAGAATTATGTATGTTTTTAAAAGCCCTCAAATTTCTCAGTTTTTAATATTTCTATTGCAGTGTGAAGAATCAAAGGTCAAAGAAGATGTGAAAATAAAGATTGGATATAACCGAAGTACTCATAAAACGGCTTTGGAAAAGGCCATGAAGCCATACGACGATGTTGCAACACACACAGCTATAATCACCAAACTGGCTCAGTGAGTGTTTTACTTAATCATGGGAAATGTGCCATTGACCGCGATTGCTATATCCTCAGACTTCCTCTTGCCAGAGTGGTTGTGGTCAAACATCGGCCTCGTGGCAAGCCTATCTCTCACCACCTTTCACGCTGCAAAGTCTGTCTTGACCATGCATGTCCGTAGTGCCGGGGAATTTCGGAATTAACGACAAGGGTGTGTGACAACACATTACAACAGAGATGGAGAGCATTTTAGAGAAGGGAATATGGACATTGGCTGGTGTAAGTGGCCACTTACCACATTGTGTAACATTCACCATTTTGCCCATATTTGAACATCCATATTTCTTCTGTCTGTCGAGTAATGCTCTTGGGTTGAGAAATGGGAGATTCCCAGGGGTGCCCATAGTATAGCGACCGATACTTGTGAAATGCTCGTCTTTGAGAGAATGTGCTGAATGGTTGAAAAATTAAATTTTATATATTGTCCCGAGAGGCCAATGTCTCTGGGTATGAACTGAGCTAATGTTTTGTGCCGTCCTTTCCCATCAAAGATAAGTAGTGTTGCTAACCCTTGGTGTTGAAATTGTCAAATGAGTTGATAAATATCAAACGCTGGTATGTCCACAATGATCCACCACAGTGTCCATGTGGACCTACTAGCTTCTGAATTGAAATAGTGTTTTTTGACAGTGTTTTATTGCAATAATGAGGACATGTTCTAATTTGAACAGTACTGAAATGAACATATTTTTTTCCTCTACATTTTGTAGAACAAATATCAAAAAAATTATTGGGTGGACATACTGGCGTTTGGATATTTATCAACTCAAATTTAGTACCTACCTACTAACAATGCTTTCACCGCTAATTGATTAAATTGATGTAGTCAATAACCTCGTCGGCCTCGTGGTGTAGTGGTCAGCGCGTCTGCCTACCATGCGGGTTCGATTCCTGACACCGTTAACATGAAATATTTATTTAAAAAGGTGATTTTACGCTGGAAAATTTCATAGTCCCTGGACTGGCACCTAAAATGCAAGACTGATCATCTTACCTTCATGTAACAAAACATGACAAGATACGCTGCGATTTGTACACGAATGCAATGCACTATGCACCATTAGGTGCGAAAAGGGAATGATGATGATGTATTTCATGGACCCTTATTAATTTAAAGTTGTAAAATAAAAATGTTGTGATATTTCCCTATTGCGTAATTTTTCTGTTCTCTCTAGACTGGCGTACAATGGCCAAATACCAAATCTGGGCGATGAGGGAGTCCAGCTGTTCAACACGGTGTTAAGTGCCATTAAGGATGAGAATACCCAGTTCCCTCCGGCCAGCCAGGTCCTAGTCAATGTAGCTACACAACTGGGAGAGGTATTTTTGTTGCTTTTCATTTATATTAACCTTATATCCTCAATATTCGTCATGTAAAATACTGTAGCTGCCCAAATTTGGATTCCACGCTCAAACTTAAACAAGATGCCCAACTTCGAAGCCATAGTCTCAGACTGGAGAAAAACCAGATTCAACTTAAATAAATGGAAGAATTTCCCGGGCAATAAGGTTGTTGATGGTCGGAAGAAGTAGTCTCTAAAAATTTAATACGCCAGCAACTAACTTACGTTAAATATATTTAAGCATATCAAGCTGCTCGCTTAAAATGAAAACAATAATATTTTATCCATACGAAAATTTTATGTAAATCATATTTTAAGCATTAACTTAGTAGTTTTTCACATTACATAATTTGTATTCCCAATAAGATCACAATAGTAAAATTGTGTTTTTTCTTCCACCTAAATTCTGTGTTCATTCACTATTCTTTGACAAGTGCCGTGGCACAGTTAGTTAGACTGCTAACTGCGAAACTGGCGTCGCGAGTTCGATTCCCGCCAGTTGCGAAATAAAAGTTTATTTTCACAATTGGTCTGGGTGTTCTAGTCTATTTTCCTTAACAATATTTTGAGTTTGTCCAAATTTTTGTAGACAAGGACTGGATTCAACTCCCCGGAGAGTTGTTTATATTAACATATTACAACAGAGATGAAGAACATTGAAGAGACGGTAATATAGAAGTCTAGGCATCTACAGGGCTTATGACCTGGCAATGGCTGGTTTAAGTGGCCACTTTACACACTGTGTAACATTCACCATTCTGCCTATATTTGTTCTTCATTTGTCTCTTCAATGTTCTTCATCTCTGTTGTAATGTGTTATTTTCCTTAACTTTCTTCCATATCCTTTCTTTCCCACCCGCTACGAAGCCAAGAGGCTTAACTGGTTATTCATCAAAAAATCTTGGCCTATTGTAGTTGGAAACTCTTTAATCATTCAACTGCACCTGTATTAAGAATATTTTATTTCTTTTTAGAAATTTGTGACTAACAGCGGTGTGCACTGTGAACAACTTGTGGGTAAGGTCCGCGGTGCGGAGAGCATCGGGCTCGTGGGCACTCTACTCCGCCCTTCGCAACTTCCCACAGCTGAGATGATCAAAGTCTACGCGGCCATCAGTATTCAAGTGAAGGACACGCGTGTGGCATTCAGTTACCTCTCCAAGGTAAAACATTTACTTCATTATCATGACGTGTTATCCTGCACTCCTTAATTCTTCAAATTGTATGCGACAATATTTTCATCTGGAAATACTAAAATAAAAAACAAAAGAAGAATAAGAGAAGAAATTAACATAAACAATAGCTGAAACGTCCTGTTACATTAAGCAAAAGATGAGATATTTTTAAATACGGGTATTTTAAAACAAAAATTGGATGCCTATGTATAATAAACTATTTTTGACATTTGTAAAAATAATCATATAAATAAGACCTGTTATAGCAAAATACTACTTCATTATTTTTAAAAATAAGAGAGATATATCTAGTCTTGTATTCTATGTAGACTTGTGTGCCACTTATGATTTAAATATGTAAAAATGTAAATTGATTGTTTAGTTTCACATATCCGGGTGGCTATACGACGTACGACCGACGGTAATGGAGAGAAGTCGCTTCATATCTCTCCTGTGCGAGGGATTAGGCATGTCAGGCTACGAACCTCAAGATGACCGCCTCATACTGCACGAGGTAAAACATTTCTCATAAATTTTCATGTTATTTATTTATCAATGTTTTAAGTATAACTGCAACTGTAGAAGGCTTCCTTGTAATAAATCCAGTATTGTAAGGCAATTCATTCAAATATACACAAACTTTTAATCCATTCTTACCGAATGTCGTAACTGTCGTCAAACACAGGCGATATGGCTGGATGGATGTCTCCCGAAAGTCTTAACCACGCTTGCTTACTTTACAATTTTGAATACAGAATGTTTTCTTATAACTACGGCAATTAAATCAGGCCTGAAAAAGGCTTCTTAAAAAAGTTTACATTTTAATGTTTTTAGTTAAAAAAATTTGGCTGAAGCATATATTAATAAAGATTCAAAAAATTTACTTTGTGGAGTCCTCCTCGGAACAGGTAATCCTAATGAGGCCTCTTAAATAATTTATTGTGCGATTTCTAAAGTAGGTATAATAATAATAAATATGAATGGACTTATTTCTAAGCCTGAATATTTTTATTATTTTTTTTAGTTGATGTGTGTTCATCTCAGTAAAGTATTGGCTTGGGAGTTTCCCGTCCATTTGAGTCAAGTGCTGGGAACACTGTGCAGCCTCTCCCTGGAGAGGAAGCTGCCCCCCAACACCTGGCAGCACTGCATCACCATCATCGAGACCTACCCCCACCTCCTACTCCATCACCAGGTAATCAGAATGAAATAGAAATAATCATTTGGCAAACCTTGCGGTATAATTGAGAAATATATTAAAATGAGAGATTGCTGGTCTACTGAGAAAGATATCAGGAGGGTGGGTGCTGGTGCACAGATAAAGAAATTGAATGGTGGATGGGTTTCAGGAATAGAATAAACGGAACACTAAAATAAATCTTGCCTGTTTGACACATAAATACAATATTTTTTATTGCATTTTTTATAACAGAAAAACTGTTTTTTATTTTTTGTGAACCTATCCCCCCTTTTTGTACTGGCTCTGAGTCTCGTATAATACGGTTTCACATAACACGGCATTTTATAGGAACCTATCTACCGTGTTTTAGGAGGGTTACCTATATTGTTCGTTCGGATAACTTTAATAAAAAAATGCGGAAGTTTTAAAGCACTCCTTTATTTTTGTTAACATAGAAAAACTTTTTTTATTTCTATTTTAAGGGCTCCTTGGGACCTTATTGTACAATTTAATAAATAAACCTCAAATATTTGTTTTTCAAATGCTGAACACTCTTCAAGTGGGTTAGAAGTTCTATCGATGAACGAAAACAGTTCACGTTTTTCCGGCTGTTTTCTCTGGTTTCTTGTCGTTAGAATAAATGAAATATCCCACCCGATCATTACATATTACAAACATAACTAATTTTCAAAGTTTTTATTTGAAGTAAATTTAGTAGTATATTGTCTTTTGAAGTAAATATAATGTAACTCCTATATAAAAAAACCTTACATATTTACAATATAATGTCCATGTTATGGGAGAAATTATCATAATATTTTCCATATCATGCGGTTTTATTATCTATTTCTGTGTCTATACTTTGCTCTATGGGTTTTGTTTTCTTGTTTGTATTCCAGGCGTGCGAGAGTATGGAGCTGATAGGGCGGCAGTGGTGGTCGAAGCGCGGCTCGTGCGGACCTAACGGTCTGTACTCGGCCTACGGGGCGTACGCCTCCCAGATGGGCCGCCTGGGGGCCCTGCTTGCCTCCACAGTACTCAGCACGGCCATGCTGCACAGCCCTCCACTGCTTACCAAACAAAGTGATTAAACTTGACTCGTATTTTACACGGTGGATGCATTCCAGGCAATACCGTTTTAAATAAAGAATCTCTGTGTCCAGGCAGATAAAGAATACATTTCAGTGTGTGAAAGAGAACTAGAATCCTGGACGAATGCTTTAGGTCGATGGCTACTCTCAGCTAAAAATCCTGAATAAGGAAATCGAGCGGAGATAAGTCTATCTCTTAGTCTAGTAGTAGACCGGATCTTGTCTTGAGGTAGTAATTTTTTTTTTTGTCCTAGCTTTAATTTTATTTAGTTGTATTTTATTTTATAAGCGCCTGTATTTATTATAATAATTTGTCTTTACCAGTGTTAAAATGAACCGCATAAGTCCGTCAAATAAATAAATAGGTATCAACGATGATGTATTCAATAAATAAATGATCAATTTTGTTTCACAGTTTGTACCTTGGTGACCACTGCGATGTTCACCTTCTGGGACGTGTGGCTTGTGCCATGGTGGGGCGGGGGCTCCCAGGTGGCCCCCTGGGTGGGGGACCTGGCGCGGGGAGCCTGCCTTATGCCCTGGGGGGCTGAGGATCAGGACCCGAAGAGCATGCTGGACGCCCTTGTGGAGACTCTGCACTACTGCGCCAGCACCCTTCCAGGTATTTGTGAGATATATGACTAGTTTATTGAACAAAACTATGGAAAAAATCCGGTGTCTTCTAGGACGCCCTGTCTGCTTAGTATATAAATGTTCATTGCGCCACTTACTGGATGATAGGTAGGCGCACGATTGGGAGGTCAATTGAAAGATTTAATTGTTTTATTAAAACTGCTCTTAACTGGAACGGGGTATGTACCCTTGTTAGCTGGGCAAAGTGAATATGGAATTGTATTTTGATAAAGAGTGTGAATAAATAAATAAATAAATAAATAAAAACTCCATTACAAAATGAAAACAAGCACTCACCTTATACTTGGGTTACCCACCTTATTGTTTGAACTTCTTCTCGCAGGCGGGCTCTATTGAAGGCTGACTTAAACAAGGTGGGTTTGTATGACTTGAACAAATAAACAATTTTGCGGTGCAAATATCCAAAATTACAATGGCGATCATAACCTATCAGCAAAACAGCAATCACATGCACTTGCGGTGACTGTCAATATTTTATAGCTGAAGATAAAAAGGATTGTAATCCGCGAAAGATTGTTATATTTTGATCTAAATTCAGGAGGTAAATTAATATTTAACATATCTCCATAGTAAGTTTGGTACTACCAAGTGTGAAAGCACTACAATCAAGTGTGAAAGCACTACAATCAAGTGTAAAAGCACTACAATCAAGTGTGAAGGCACTACAATCCATAGTGTTTGTGGCTGGTGCATTCGCCTATCACACTTAAAGTCCCAGGTTCGATTCCTGGGAAGGTCGACAGGACTTTTTTATTAAAAAGGTATTTCTATACTTCAATATTTCATGTTCCTGGACTGGCTCCTGAAGTGTAAGGCTAATTTTTTTTTGCACCAGAACAGACCTTGAAGCCCAATTACAGAGGTGAATTACAGCACAACGCACCCAGGCTTGAGAAAATTCACATTTAATTTTTGTGTTCTCACCGGGAATCCAACTCAAAGCCTTCCGTGTGATAGTCAAGTGTCTTGACCTCTATACCACGAAGGCCGCCATAGTTTTTTATATCTTGTATTTTATTTTATTTTATATCTAATATATAAATATTGTTAGTATGGAAACCTTCACAAGGGACATTCTACTCATTTCTGCCACCAATTTTTAAATTTATTGTAAATGTCTTCCCAGGCAGTATCAACGATCTTCTGGGGATGACTTGGCAATGGTACGCGCGTAATTTCCCCCATTCATCGATTCCCCCACACGTCTTGTCACGGGTTCACACCGCACTGGCCCGTCTCCCCTGGACAGTCTTCCCAGAGTACTGGATCACATTCCCCGACTTGCAGACCATCGCCCAGGTAATTACAGTAAAATACCTAAATTACATTTTTTAAGGGACCGACAAAAAGAAATTTAATCGGGGGGGTAGTGAAAATAAAATGAATTCAGCTAATTATTTTTTATAAAAAAAAATATGGAGCAATGTTTTAATTTTTATATTGCAACTTTTTAAATATATCCATGAATAATAAATGTCTGTAAAACAAAATAAACCATCTTTAAAATTATAACCAAAACATGAAAATGGCGGCAATAAATGTTCATAAGACACAATAAACTTTTTGTACAACTAAAAAAACACAAAAATGGCGGCAATAATTTCCATTATCTATTTAACTTACCATTTGGTATAATGACAGAGACTAACTTCAGACTCTTGTGTTGTCAGTTTTCAGTGGGGATTGGAATTTCTTCCGACCAACAAGCTTATATAAAGATTAGAGACATAACTTCAGACTTTTGAGTAGTCAAAAATACAAAAAAGGCAGGAATGAATGTTTGCAAAACACATTCAAAATTCAAATTAAATTTTGAAAAATTATACGTAAATTGCGAGAAAACGCAAATTACCGGGTTTCACTGTACTTATTCACCGTTTCAGTGCCTGTGTTGCGACGTCAGTCCATATTTCAGTTTACATTTAACTCGCGATACCTCCTCAGGTTTACATTTAACTCGCGATACAGCCTCCTGTGTGTAAATGAATACTTACATATTATTATTCTCCACTCCCTTCTAAATAAGTGTCTGGTTCTTTGTGACAATGAGGAATTTCAGCCCAACCCGGGATTAAATTTTAAAAATGTTTTCGTGTACACGTGAATATTTAAAAATTTTGGTGTAGGATGAAAACGCACGCAAAAATAAATAAAAAATGTTAAAAATAGTATTTATTTTAAAATCGTAAATAATGACGTCACTCCTTATATCTACGTGTAGTATTTCCGGTTTCCGCTTTAAAGCCCTCGCACCTTGTAAGGAACGTTTTGACCATAGAAGAAAAAGAGTATACAGTATAGAAATAGAGAGTATATAGAGTATAGAAATACTTTGTTGACATTTCAACCAGAGATTATGTCAACTTTCTAGGTTTTTCTAAATCGAAACGTTCGTAAAAACAACCACAACTAAATGAAGTAATCAAAGCAATATTCCATAGATTTTTGTCAGTTTTGTTATTGGCTGGAGAATTACAACTTACCGCGGTCAGTGAAAGTAAGAACGCCAACCGTTTCATGACGTCACTACTGAAAAGTGACACACTGATTACAGTCATTTGGCACGGTATTTGATAAATGTAACTTAAAAAAATCATATCTATGTAAATAACTCACAAAAAATATATATATATATATATTTGCTCAGTTAATTTTTGATTTGGTTCAGCCGGATGAATCTCACCCACGTGATAAAGGTTTCAGCTCTTTTACTTCACAAAAGTCAACAGATAGAAGAGTTGAGGAAATGTGGATGTTCAAACATGGGCAGAATGGTGAATGTTACACAGTGTGTAAAGTGGCCACTTAAACCAGCCAATGACAGGTCATAAGCCCTGTAAATGCCTAGACTTCCATATTCCCTTCTCAAAATATATTTTTCCCTCTCTGTTGAAATAAATTCAAATATGAAATCAATTTATTTACAAAAAAGTGATTATATAAAGATCTCCAAAATTTAATTACCAAACATGTGCAGGTTCGTAATATCAACCTGGCTTCGTGTAACGCCTTCATGGTGCAGTGTATGGGCAGCCGGAGATGGGGGCCGTGGCTAGAGGCCCAGCCTCCCCCCCTCCACCCCGCCATAGTGCACCTGCTCCTGCCTCTGCTCCTTACGCTGGACTTGCACCAACAGGTCTGATACTCCAATTACGTGTGGTTTTCAAACGAGCTAAACTACCATGAATGTTTTGTACATTTTTTAAAAAAATTGACCGGTTGTTTACATTTAATACAGGACTCAATTCTGCTTTCATATTCATGTCCTGACTTGGTAGAGATGAAATCCGTGTTAAGTCAGGATATATCTATTGATAATGCTAAGTATGTCTAGATTGTCCATTTTCAAAAACAATTTAATAAATCAGGTGATCATCACGGCATATCGTGCCTGCTGGATAATGGCGTCGCTTTCTTTGGAAACCATGGCTTTATAGGTTTAAATAATTGACTTGGATCAATAAGTATTAAAATAATTAACCTTGTAAATAATAGGTAAAATTATGTATTAATACAAACTTATTTATTTAACTTTTTGTACATAATGTTATTTGTACATTGGCGGGCTTATTGCCAAATGGCAATTTCTTCCAACCAACCAATAAAATAAAAGTTTTATTTTTATAGTTCAAGTTACAGAACATATTCAATAGAAAATAAAGATTAAAAAGCTAAAGATATATAAAAATAGAAATAAACTTATTTGTTTATAAGTTACCTTAAATCAAAACTGTTCTACAATGGAAAAAGGGAAAAAAGGGGAAAGAGGAAAGGAGGAGAGATTAAGGAAGAGAAAGGAGATGTTTCTTCAGACGTGATTTAAACAGAGATAATGTAGTAACATCTTTGATGGTGGATGGGAGATGATTCTACAGTCGAGCCGCATGGACACTATATGAGTTAGAGAAGAAAGAGGAATTGTGGATGGGTATTAAGAGAGTGCCTTGAGTATTAGAACGAAGAGGTAAACCATGAACTGATAAGCGTTGAAATTTCCACGTAGATCAGTTCATGGTGAAATATTCACGCAGGTATATAGGATCATTGTTTCTTAGTAATGTTACTTAATATTTAACCGTAGGCAAAATGGTGAATGTTTCACAGTGTGTAAAATGATCACTTGTTACACATCAAATAGTATTAATTTATTATTTCACATTTTATTTGTCGGCCTCGTGGTGTAATGGTCAATGCGTTTGCCTACCATGCAAGAGGTCTCGGGTTCGATTCCCGACATGGTTGATATGAATTATTTATTCAAAATGGTGTTTTCACGCTAGAATATTTCATAGTCCCTGGACTGGTATCTGAAGCGTAAGACTGATCACCTTACCTTCATGTAACAAAATTGATCGGGATATGCTGCGATTGGCGTACCAATCCAGTGCCCTATGCGCTATTAGTGCGTAAAGGGAATGATGATGATGATGATTTCACATGTTACTTTAACATCTAAATTTATTTGATTCTTCCATTGTTAATTTTTATTAGGTTAAAGACTTGATACACTTGTTGATGAGATTGATATTCTAATTAAAGTAAAATGGTGAATGTTTTACACCGTTTTAAGTGATCACTTAAAGTTGTATATTTTAATAATATTATATACAGGTGTTCATCAAACCCTGTCACATCCGAAACCACCATGATCAGTATGAGCAAGAAGACATATTGACACATTAAAATAATATTTTAGAACGAATAAAATTTTTTTTTAAAATATATCATAAAAAGCAAATGGTTGCTTACTTCTGCAGGGCAGAAACAAGGAGGGTCAGGGGGTAGTCTGATACTGCGCCGCGCTTCCCTCACTTCTCGCCTGCAGAAGTAAGCAACCATTTGTTTTTTTTAAATATTTATTTTTTTATAAATTTCTTTGTCCTAAATATTTTTTAAATATGCTAATATGTCTTCTTGCCCATACTGACCATTGCAGTTTCGGATGTGACAGGGTTTAAAGAACACCCTGTATATATATTTTGGGATGAATTCTATAGCGCTGTTTTTGTGGAAATCACCTCAAGGGCGCTGTACAATAAATAAGTATCCCAGCACGTTTTGCAGCTACAGAGCGCATGGACAATAAGAAATCTAGCCCCTATTTACATTTTTAAAATTTTTATTTGACAATAAAGTTAAGAGTTTTAGATTTTTTTTTAAAAATGAAATAAAAAACATCACCACCGTAAAGTTGGCAGGGTCGAACACCATTTGTATGGATGAGTGAATTAATTTGAGGTTAAATGAGAAAGATGGATTACAATTCAAGTTATTTATTGAGTAGATACACACGAGATACATCCTTACAATTTTGTACAGAAGGAATTTACAATAGCGAACACTGGCGAGGAGCTGGTGGACGGGCGACAAATGCCAAGATGAAATGTGCATATTCTTTTGCTGCACGACGTTTAATTACTTGTCCGAGCTGACTTTGCATCGGATTACGCGTTGCGGGCCAGAACGGTGTTCGGCCCTGCCAACTTTGTTGATGATGACCTCCACAATATAATAAATATAATTTGTCTTTTGACAACGCAAAATGCACTGTGCCAAATATTATTTGTGCATTGTATATTTATAATAAGCATGTAACATACAATTTTTATATTATGTATTCACAGTATTACCTAGTGCGGAATACGTTATAATTACAAAACAATTACTTAATAGCAATTATAAACCAGACATTGACAATTTATAAGCCCCGTAAATACCGGTACTTTCATATTCCTTTCTCAAAAATGAAATGTGTATGTCATAGGTGCTGGATGATGCCTTAAATTTGCCATGGAAGTATCTTAGTGAAGAGGCATTCAAGGCGAGTGTGACTTGGGTTGTTAGTATCAACAATTCTACAACACAAATATTCCACTCCAATCGTCTTGTTCCGTAAGTTATACAATATTACAATATATTTATTTATATATAATAGGGACTTGAATAAGTTCAATAAGTGATGTTATCATTGCCTTTTTATGTCGGGCAATACTACAGGCAAGTTCTTTGTGAAACTCCACCATATTAGGCTTGAAATGACAGTATATGTTATTCCGCAAAAGTGTAAACAACATATTTTTTCATAGCATTAAACATGTCGAATTTTGTGTCAAAAAAGCGTATTTGCGGGGAGTTTTAGTGCATTACTTTCTTCAAAAAAGCTGCAGATGAAGCACATAGGGTAATATTTTTTTTTTTTGAGCTTGACGTGTCATCTGTTTATAGGCGCACTAATTATCAGCTCACCCAGTAGTACTAATACCTGATTTAGTATGAAAATGTAATACATAATTCTGTTTCTGCGTTTTGGCAGTTTGCTCTGCGCTGTCGGTGGTCTGGTCTCCGGCGGAGAGGTGGGCATCATGTGGAGTAACAAGAGGAGTGACCTTGTAAAGGCGTGGGTGACAGCAACTGCCACCACCAGCTGCTCCGGAGTACCGGCCAGCATCCGGGACCTGCTGCAGAGGATACAGGACACCACCATGTCATTAGGTCACTCATCCTACATTCGCATATCAAATTGCTTTGTTAGAAACTGCTTGTGCTTGTGTGTTTTGTAATATTTGAGACCATATTCAAAGTAATGGAAATGAAGTGTATGCGAGGTTAACTGTGGATTTTATAATTGGCTTTAGTATTGTTAATATATTTCTGCTTATTTTTTATGTGATAGCTGTAAAAATCTCGAATGAATAAAATAAAATAAGTAACATAAATAAAATAAATATCCGAGCTTCGTTTGTTTCGTGCATGCGTGGTACTTCCCTTGACCTAATGAAAAAGAGTTGACGGCATTATGAGTCAGCTGAGTGTTGTGTACGCTTCGTGGTGCTTGTTTGAAATGCTGAATAAAATAAATATATAAATAATAAATTAAAATCCTGCCGCTTGTCAGATAAAGTCTGTAGTTGGTTTCGTGGCACCGTCGCACGGTTGGCTGGACAAGCAACTGTGAAACTGGCTTTGCGGGTTCGATTCCCGCTAGTTGCGAGAAAAAAAATTCTCAACTGGTCTGGGTGGTGTGGTGTATTTTTCATAACCTCCTTCCATGTCCCCTCTTTCCCACCTGCTGAGAATCCTCTAAATAGAGGCAAAGCTGGTTATTCCCAAAAAAGAAGAAAGAAAGAAAAATAACATTAAATCAGTCCACATTCATCAACAGATCTGTAAGGCGTGCGGAGAATGTGTGATAAATGATTCAGTGGTAAGGAGATAGGTGATACAGTTCAATGAAGGTCGTGATATTATTGACAATGTGGACATCCATCTTTGGCGAACTCCTTCTCAATATGTCAGGGTAAACACCATGTATGCATAAAACTGCGATCGCAGTGTTGCGATGGCAGTGTTGCGATGGCAAGAAATACAAATGGAACTTACTTTCTGGATATTTAGATATCTTTGAAACAAATTAATATTTGCCATTTCTTATTCTATTAATATTATACTCTTAAAATTGCTTTATTCTATTTGTCATGATTTGATTTGTGGCAAGGTTGACTTGAATAATAAAATTTACCCAACAATGTCATACATATGAATCTCAAAACTCATTGTACAAGGGATTGAAGCTGTACAATGAGTTACCTGAAGGAATAAAGGAGATAGAAAAGATCGAAATATTTAAAATTAATTTGAAAAAATACGTTATTGAAATTTTGATAAAAAAATTGTAATGTTATTAAAGATGTTATGAACTAACTTAAAAAGCATAAATAAAATCACTATTAGTTCCTTCTCATGGTGCTGACCAGGCGCTTTGACTAACACGAGTGTTTATTTTATAGGTACAGAAAGTACTGCTGAATTAGAGAAGCTGGCGGAAGGATCCGCCCTCATTAGTAATGCTGTCCTGATGATGAACATGATGGTTCTTTCTGAAGTTGCTCAGGAGGTAACTAAATATTTTCCTGAAAAATTATTTTTCTTGTGTTCTATCTAAATCATGTTACTTATTGACTGTTCTCAATGGAATGGCTATGATACGAAGTCATGTTTTAATTTTATTAATTTCCAAAATTCTCACTTCTGTTACTATAAATGTTTATTATGGAAATAAAAGATAAGTGATGAGCGAAATCTTTGAGACTGGTATCTTTATTATAAAATTCAATGTATTTATATGAAAACGGTAAGGATAAGTGGAATTAAAAATTATAAATAGTATTGTATTTTTCTGACCATAAGACGCACGTTTTTACTCTAAAAATTCAACCAAAAATTGGGGTGCATTTTATGGTCCAACGCGTCTTATCGTCCGCAGAATACAGTAATTTAATTAAATTATTTTTGTCTGAATGACCCTTTTACAAAGTGTTACAAAGTAATTTCAAATTCTCTCTCAGTCTCCAAGATGTCACGAAGGCAATTACTGGTTATTCCCAATTTGTGGATTTAAGTATCACTTGTCTTTAATTCTGTAATAAATTGCAATGAACTTCCATCAAGAATTTTCTCTAGCAAACTTGAATTTATAAGTGTGTTTTTAATTTAATTAGTTTCCAATAAATTTTGCTGATTTTATTACTGATCCCCAATAAATAAAAAAAAATTTAAAAAATACATAAGTTTACTGTACATTATTTGAGACATATGTCCCAACTCCATGGAACTAAATGTCCTGTGTTAAGATGGGACTAGCAATTAGTTGACATAGACACATGAGTATATCACCACAAATATAGGATCAGAAACATAAAAAATACTTTTACAAAAAATACATATATATAGCACATCAATAAAGTAAACAGTAAACTCAAACATTCGGAAAATCATCAAGGAGTTTCCTAATCAAATCCCTCCAGCTAAGAAAAATCCAGTCCTTAACTACTTTCTTGAAAACAGTTTTTGTCCTTGAGAGCTTAATACGCTCTTCCAAAATATTGATAACTCTCAGTGCGATAAATGAGAGATGTCTCAGCAAAAGTCGTACGGGTTTTGGGTATGACATAATTCATGCTCTAAAAAACCATTAATGTTTTTATTGCTTTACAATCCATAAAAGATCACGGAATATGCATTAATAAACAATAAATATCGCAGAATGTATTAAACCTTCAAAGTATTGTGTTAAATATATTATGTATTTTGATATAAAATCTTTATATTGGAAAATATATATAAATACAGAGAACACATGCTGGCTTTTTGTAATTTCCAAAAGACAAAAGCTATTTTTGTATACTGTAAATTCTGGTAAGTAATATTATGCATTTAATTTGTAGGAATGGATAAAATGGGTTAACAGTACAACGAAGCTATGCCTCATGTCCCTGATCTCTTGCCTGTATCAGGTCACCCAGAGGGACATATTTGGCACACTCGGTGAACACACAATCCTCGCCTTCTTCGAACATGAAGGTAATCCCATTGCTAATAGTTTCCCTAAGGGCAGACCACCCCTATCAAGAGTATTAAATTGAATTATTTTATAACATATATTACACAGTGATGTTCTAGGTTCAATTTATTTTTTAAAAATGTAAAATTTGATTGGACTTTTTAATTAATCTAGACTTCAGTATGAAGTATTGATTTTATTTAACCCGTATCGATAATTTTTTATTTACATATAAAATACTGAAAAACGGAAATCGAGTGGACATTAGATTTTTTCCAAGGTTAGCAGCCGGAATCAGCCATTCACAGTGGAGTTCTGGTGCTGATTCTTATATATGGAAGCGAAGTATGGATTTAGAAAAACGAGGATGGAAGTAGACTGAATGCTGTCTTAATGCGATCTCTCTGGTGAATGTGTGGTAAAACTGAGTACGATAGGTGCCCAAATGTCGAGATCAGTGTATTACGTAAGGCCGAGATACGCATTATCGACATAATCAAGAAAGGTATTCTGCGCTGGTTTGGACATGTAGAGGGAATGGACAGCGAAATGACGCCTGAAAAGGTTTACAATGCGAATTTTTATGGACGCAGAAGTCAAGGAAGACCAAGAAAAACATGGCATGACCAAATCCAACAAATATTTGAAGACGAACATGTCAAATGTCGGAATAATCGGCTTAAGTGCGTGAGAAGATGTATAAATATAGAGAAAGTGAGGTCTGTATGCAAAGACGGAGTCATATGGCATTCTATCTTCTCTGCCTACCCCTACGAGAAAACGGTGTGATGTTTTGTTTTTTTTTTGTTCAATAATTTATAATGCGCCATTTTTGTGAAAATCACCCCAAGGACGCATATAAAAGAATCACATAACTCTTGTTTTTTGCTTTTTAAGTTTACAAGTCTAACCTGCATTATAATATTTTGTTATTTTTTTTTCAATTTGTACTGTATGGTCCCAGGCGAGTGGAACTACATAATAGACAAGTGGAGAAACAACTGCATAGTTTCCGTGGAATACTTAATCGGGTTCTCCTGTCCACTGACTGCGCTGGCCACGTACAAGGCCGCAGACAGGAGCAAGTTCCAGGGGAGCGCCTTCAACCAGCTGGACAAGAGCGTTCTGCAGGCCCTTCACGGGTTCGACCCGGAGTAAGTCGTCATTCAAAGTGTATTGTTATACCCTGCGGCAACGTATTATGGCACTTTTGTCATTTTCTTGTAAAGTTCTGTAAATATTGACAGCTACCCATGTAGAAAAAAAATTCTGTACTTTATTATTGTAGACACCACAACACTGACATACCCCCGCAGCGGAGCTGTAATTTATCGAATATTTCATTGAGTAACAATATTGATAAAATATTGAGATAGTATTTATTTATTTTATTTATTTATTTATTATTTAACAATGTATGTATTAATTTTTTTATACAGAATAATGTTTCTTCACTGGGGTGTCCCGTGTCGAGGGAAACATTTTACAATAAGTGAAACATGCCTGAAATTAGTTATTTAACATAGTTAATATAATCAGACAATAAAAACGTAATTAATCTAATTAACCTAATTATCATCTTAAACATAAAAAATAATCATAAAAAACACAACAAATTCATATAGACTTGTAGACCAAATTTCATAAACAGGACACAAATTTTTAACTATTTGACTTGATCTGCTCATCAATCCGTGCGCAATTCACCTCCACTATCCATTTCTTAATAGCAATTTTATACTGTGAGTACAAAGACCTCATGTAATGCGCCAATTAAAAGTAGTTTAACTTTGTAAAATGAAATATACTATTTGGCTTGATGCATATAATTTGGTATGTTAAGTCTTCAAGTTAATTGCGATAAATAACATTTCTATAACAGATTCACTATTAAACAATTATTAGCTATCATCTTTTTGTTATTATTATTTTATACCTCTTAAAATTGTTTGTCATTATCCAAGTGGTTTTGTCTGCCATTCAAAATTATATGTAGCATTGTAAAATATGTTACCATAATATATATAAACAGTAAAATAAGAAGTGAACTTTTATAAGCTACACCTGTTTACTGTTTTTTTATTCACTATTATTATGAAAATATAAATTTTAAGATTCTAGGAAAACCTGTTACTCCTTACTAGGACTATACAGTTTTAAAATTTAATTTCAGTTTTTTGTATGTCACTCAAATATATACTTTTAATTAAATGGTCAAGTTGCTTTCTTTTGGCCCTCTTGAATTCAGTTGAATCTATATATGTATTAAACAACATGTTACTGAACCTTTTTTTTTTTTACATTGTCACCAACCATTATTTGTAATAATATGAGTGGCCATGTATTAATATGAATTTTTATCTCACCAGGTAAAGGTTTACAATTTTTAAATACGGCTGGGTTCTCATATGTAAAATCATACATGTTTTAATAGTAGGTGGTGTACATTATATTTTTGTTATTGTATTTTACAAATAGAGAGTTATTAAAAAATGTGTTATTCCTTTTAATATGTATACAATTGTAATCGAGTTAAACGCTCCATCATTTTACTGGCGAAAAATATAACATACATTTCACTAGCATTATTTATAAACACACATGTTTATCAGGTGTTCCAATGAGCGTCAGTGCAGCCTGTGGGTGTGTTACTGCGTGTGGCTGGCGGGTGACCACAGTATGGACAGGGCAGGCACTCTGGGGGCGCTACACCTGCTGCACGCTGTCTTGGAGCGCTGGGCACAGGAGCCCTCTTGGGGGCTGCTCAAAGCCATAAGACTCGTGGAGAACAAGGCTCCATCCCACAAGTTGGTCCTATTATTTACTATGCGTCCTTTACTAACTAAACTAATTGTTATCGTATAGACTTCACAATTGGATTTTGATTTTTTGAAAATGTACTCTACATGGCGGACTTATCTCGATTTCCTTTTTCGGATTTTTTTAATCTGAGAATTGCCATGAACTGGAAAACACTTGACCAGGATCCTGGTTCTATTTCACAAGACAGTGTCCTCCTCAGACACCACTGACAGACGAGTTGTAATATGGAGCTCTTCCAGTATCTATGCATTCGTCCTTCTGGCTGTCCAAGGCACACGCAGCAGCCTTCTCCAACACCACATCTCGAATTCATCGATCCTCTTCCTCTTGTAGGCACGCATTGTCCACGTTTCAGCCCTATATAGGAAAACGTAAAATCCCAGGGCTTCCATCAATCAGTTTTTTGTGTTTATTGATATACCTCGATCTCGCCGAATCTTCTCTAAACGGTTCGTTGCTTCTTTGGCCATTTGAATCCTGCGACCAATCTTAGGTCTGCAACTGCCGTTGCTGGAAATAAGCGAGCCGAGGTACACAAAATTAATTAAGTAATTACCCCCATGATATGCAAAAAATAATTAGAAAATTAATTTCAGAATCCTCACTAGGAAAACCTGTTCTAAGGACTGTTCAGTGTTCAAAATTTAATTTGCATTGTTAACATGCCGCTCAAATATTTTTTTTATTTCGTCTATGCTAATGTACTGCAGTTGTTGGTCTTGCATAATTTCATTTATTGTGTTAAATTGAAAAATGTTATGTTGTTTCTTTGGTCGACACTCTAGATTTCTGATAAAACCATTCGGCACATGTGTATGTCGTTGATCTGTGGACGTTCTACTCACAGCCTCAAAGAAATACATTAGCTTTTATGAGTTTATTGGCCGTGTTATTATCTATTTCAAGCCCGAGATATTAAATTGTTTTTGCGTATACAGTGGTGGGACAGTTGCAGCTTGATTTATTTAAGCAGTTATCAACCCAAATTTGTTGCAACAGAGAGGGAAAACATTTTCGAAAAGGGAATATGGAAGTCTAAGCATTTACAGGGCTTATGATCTGTCATTGGCTGGTTTAAGTGGCCACTTTACGTACTGTGACATTAACCACTCTGCCTATGTTTGAACATCTATATTCCTTCAATTCTTCCACCTGTTGATATTTTTAAAGTTAAAGAGCTAAAACCTTTATTGATGCGGATGAGATTTGAGCCCCGTAAATGCCTAGACTTCCATATCCCCTTCTCAAAAATGTTTTCCCTCTCTGTTGCATCAAATTTGGATCTAAATGACTCCCTAGGGAGGAAATCCAGCCTGTCTGTAAGCATTTGGAAATTCTTAAAACATCGTTGAGTTATCAATCCGCCCAGACCCAAAAAATTACATTACTAATTTTAAATACTTTTTTAAGATTCCGCATCATCGCACGGTACGCTCTATGTCTGATCCTTGCGTACCAGCAGAAGATCCGAGAATCCAGCCCTTCGCAGTCCGGTGGCGAGAGCAGCTCGTATGGCAAGAGTTTGGCCGCCCTGGAGGCCATGTTGGACCAGAAACCGTACACAGACAATCGGATCACCCTTGGTAGATGCCTTCACTTCCTAAAGCATGAAAACAACACCATACAAGACTCCCTCAAAAGCGTATCGGATTTGTGTTCCCAGTTATACACAGACGTTAACTATTTATACACGACGTGTGAATTATTTAAAATGTGATGAAATGGTGCTTAATTAGGCTACTTTTTTACAAATAATGTGATATCGCACCTTTATAAGCATAGTGACGCTATGCAAAATTTATCAATTTCGTGTAATGTCCCTTATGTATTTTATTATGTCAGTTTATATTATTTTTAGATATGACGCACCTTAGCGATAATAATGGCACATGTCAAAAATTGACCGTTTGTAGTAAAGCAAGCAGAAATGTTACTGAAAATATTTTCCTATCCTTACAATTAAAGACATAACTCTTAAAAATGTTTGTGTAGCCTTAAAAGCAAAAATGACAATGTTTTTTACCATAATGTTTCAGTTAAATTCAAGAAATAATAATTTCACGATGATCATTTTGCCATTGTTATTTCTGAAATGTAAAAACTTGTACAAAAACATAAGAAAACTAGATGCTGCGAGTGAGTGAATTTTATGTGTCTTTATTTTTGAGAAAGAATGTTAGTTTGTTGATAGAGCAAGTGTCTGTTTTACTGCTCTCCTGTAAAAATGAGTTTTTTGAGTTGTGCCACTGTTATTTCCGGGGTGCGACGTATTTTATTTATGTACAAAAAAATTGACAAAATTCTTATTGGCAGTAAAACTCAAGGTTTCTTACTTAAAACCAATTCAACACATGAGGAATGCAATTTGTTAATCATGTGTTGCATTAGTTTTAACTAATCTTTACTTTATGTGCTCATATTGAAAAACATGTGATTTTGTTTAGTGTCACTTTTCTTAAAAGGGTGCATTATGTATGTATGTGTAAATCGAGTCATTGTGGGTTATTATGTAATACGTGTGTCGTTTGCATTCTTTTCTGACGTTTCGTATCGCATTGCGGTGTCAATCGTCGTGGATGATGCGATCCAAAACTTGCAAACGACATACCGCACAATAACCCGGAAAAACTCAAAAGCCTAAGATATTTAATGTGACGCCAAATTAATTTGTTTTTACTGTTTGTTCATTCTTTATTTACTCAATACTTCAATTCAAACAATATATCATATTGTGTTCTTTTATATGTTTTTTTAGATAGTTTATTCAATTTTTCAGATGTGTTGTCAACATTTATTATTTTTTCCCTTGATAAAAATGGTAATGTGAATTTTCTAATCAGCTCTGGTACTGGTCTGTAAATTTATAACATAATAAATCACTTTTTCAATTAACTAAATTAAAAAAAAATACAATTTTGTACCCTGTCAGGTTTTCTTCTTCATGTCTCTTTGTTTTTCACGTGTTTTTAAAAAAAATATACAAAAATGACGTAATATCACTACTACTTGGCAAATATTTTTCCAGCATGTCCAAATCTGTTAATCTTAAAAAGTCAATGTTACATTTCATAGAATTAAACGAATTTTTAACTTTATTTAAAACAAAACCATAGTGTTTTAAGTTCTGTTAAGTTTTTAAATAATTTATGACTGAGTCTTTCGACTTTCCCGAAGTTTTTGTATTCTAGTCACAAGTTATTTTAGCGTAGCCAAGATATTAACAGTTAAAGCTTTCGGGACGCAAATAACAATTATTGTTTACTAATTTTTCCTGGGTGTTATCAGAGTTAAAAAATAAACATTATTCCTTATGATATACCTCCCACATTATGAAACAGTAGAATAGTAGTAAGTTGTTATTTAAAAATATATAATTTAAGGAACTATTTGCTCCCTGTTTTTAATAATTTATGTATGGTTTCATCAATGCTTATAAATTTTAATTTCTGAAAAATGCTATAAAAGGTGAGAATACTTATTTCTTACGTAAAATTTAATACATTTGCTATCCATAATTTGTGTTGTTTAAAACATCCTAAAATATTCACACTTTTCTTTTAAATGTTTTTTCTTTGTTTAATAAATATAACCAGAGCCGTACCTACCGATAGGTCGGTTGGCATAACCAGACACTCCCTTCCAAGGAAGAGAATAGTACGCTCGCATTCATTTACAAATGTGTATATTCCCGTCCCTTGTCAGTAAGTGACGGGTCGATAGATCCCATTAGATCCGGCACTGTTTTACGTGTATATTATTTATTTAGTAACGCATGTTATTTGTTTAGTTTTTAAATTATATTTCTACATACTAAACCATTATGGACTACAGAATTAAGTCACACTTTATTGACCGTAATGATTACTCATTTAACGTTAAACTACTTATTTTTTAATAATAAAAACTGTTTGTTTTACATATTTTGTAAAATTAAAAAATATTTATGTTTGTCTTTTGATTTACAGCATTTAGCACTTATATTATAATATAATATAAAATTTTATGATGCAATTTTGTATAAATATGTCAATTTCAAAATATTTTGTATTCTCTGAATATATTTTCATGACGTGGAATCACATTTCATAATAATACCAACTTTCCAATGTACGTACAGTAATTACCCCATTTATTGAATAGTAGAGCAGGGATTTAGAAAATACAGTAATTTTCTCCATTCAAAATATTAATATCTGCAACTCATTATGAATATTTTATTTAGTTTATTAATCATCTCCTCAACCGCCAGTTTTAATATAATATAATCAAACTGAATCAACCTGTATATGACATTCATTTAACAGAGTATAAAATATATATGAAAATCACTATGTACATTAAAAGATTACACTCTAAAATTATGGACAGTATTCGATCATAGGCTTTTGCTACCTTGACCATATTTTGACCGCGATTTTTACCTTCAGAAAGGCATCTGAGCAGTTTGACCATAGTGACATTAAAAGCTATGTTTGTCAAATTGTTTCGGTATGAAATCTGATATCTTAGATTTATAAATAATGAACAGGGAAGTAGACTCATTTATTTTTATAAAATATCTTATTGAATAAATAAAAGTGATACTTTAAACTAATTAAATTAATGAATACACACTTGACTGTTTATTGCACTTTTTCAAATGAATAATTTATCTGCTTTGTACGATATGAAACATTATTATATATGTACACAGAAAATAAATTTCTGTCGTATATAAAACTAAATTACGATCTCTAATATAGATAGTATAAATCAAACCTGACAAAACATCATTTAAATATGTATTAGAAAAAATAAACTTTCCCGTTCAAATGTAATTAAATAATTAGAAAATTCGTTAATTATTTTTTCTAATATTTTTAAAATATTTTTAAAATTGTTTTATTAATTGTTTTAATTTACATGCCTTTTATTTGTTTAATTTAATGTTGTTTCCTATGTAAGAATTTATATTTTTGATGTTTCATTTTTAATTTTATGTGCAAGAAAATTTACAAACAATTAAATTGATACTTTAAATTTTATTGGATCTGTATTTACTAAACATTTTATGAAATATTATAGTAAATATTTGCGAGTGATTTAATTCATACTTACAAGCGATAATAATAAAAACAGTTTTTTAAATATTTTTATTTGTGTATAAAATATACATTAGTTCTTGTGTTTATATTACAAATGCACGTTTTACTCTTGGATACATAAGCTACTTAAGGCCGGTTTTTTAAACAATATTTGGTATACCTGCCGATTATAGCGTTTTATAAATGTTCGAAGCGTAACCAGTCGGTTAAATAATGGTTAAATGATTACTACCTAATTTCGGCCGGTTAAATACATTACGATTCGCTATCTTCAGCACTGTTGCAGTATTTGATACTGACAGATGCTCAAACACATTGTCATTAATTTAATCATATCTTTCGTTCGCCGCTTAATTCATTTGCAATTTGTGATTATTTATTAATTACCATTTTAATACATTTTACTTCGCGTTGTATTAGGTAAATATTATTTATACACATAGTATAAGAGGTATACAAACAACAAAACGAACGTAGCTAATGTCACCGACCTACCAGCAATCTTATATATTTTCATAATTGGAATTTAGAATATTGTCACTTTCCCTTTCTGTGTTTTTTTAAATATTTTTTATTCTTTACAAATTGTAAAAGTATCATAATCATTAATGTATATGTATTAAAATCCAGAGCATAGCGATACATAAGGTTTGCGCTTGACAGATAATAAGTAATATTATTGACAAAAAAACACATAAAATATGACAAAAATTTTCATTTACAAAATTCTTACCGGTAACCATCAGTTCACAAAATTGGTTTATAAAACATGCAACCGTCAGTTATTGTTACAAATGGTTGACGGTTCGTAGCGCTGACAGAAATTTGATAGATTGCTTATAAAACCGGCCTTTACAATACATAATATTACATACATCATTTTCCGTATCACTTTACTTTTTAATAAAAAAATATTCATAGAAATTGTCTTTTATTTGTAATACATACGAGTTTCCTTACGATAAAAAAAGAAACATTAGATGTTGAATATGTACATACAAAGTTTAGTTGAAAAATAATGTTCCCAGTATAAAAAGTAAGAAAAAACTATGTTGAAAACATATTTTTACTGTGTTAATTTGACATGAATTAATTGTGAGAATAATACCAAATGCCGAGCTGGTAATGATTTTATATTCACAACCTTATTACCCTGAGTCCTGCGCAGTGAATTTGTTAATTAGATGCATACTTTTTTTTTAAAGCAGTGTATGAAAAAATGGATCAATGCAAAAGTACCTAATAAAGACAGATTTTCAAAGAAAATTAATGCTAAATAGAATTGAAATACTTTTAAGACTATTTACATATTATATACCTTATAACCAATAAAGATTCAATGTATATTTTTTCAAATTCCTAGATACAATCTCAAAAACTCTTCAAAGATTTCAATAAACAATCTGTAAAAACTCGTAAAAAAATATGGAACATGGTGGGGAAAAAAGAGAATACAGTAGGGGCTGGTTGCATTCCTCATTAAAAATAATGTTTTTTGAAAATAATAATAAATTTCATTTTGTTATAAAAGATCTTAAAATTGTAACATTCAAAATAATTATTAAAATTACTAAGTACAATTTGTGAATAATTTTAATCATGGATACCTTAAAACTTAAAAAAATATATAAATTTAACAACTGAATTTGACATAAAACCTTGTTTTTTATTAAATTTTGTTGTACTATAAAACATTGTGTTCTTTTGATTTAATCAACACGAAATAAAATTGGTTATTGCTTATTATTGAAAAAATCATTTCCATCAACAATGATTGTAATATTATGAAACATTGTATCGTAATTTTGCCAGTAAAAGTATAACCAGAAGAGCATCTAATATTTTATTCTACTATTTATGAAGTCATTCAGTTCATTCACACATGCTTTATATGGATACAATTTATAAACTCTACTAATGTCCTGGGGATAGTTTTGAGAAGTGATGAGGTAAGGAATACACTTGAAAACTTTATTTGGAAAAAATGAAATAGGTAAGTAATTATATTACTTTTTGCCTAGGTGATCCCATAGTAATTTGGTGGACTTTGGATCAAAACTCTACTGCTACATGTCTATTTTATAGCTGGCAGAACTATTATTTTCTAGACTCATTGATTATAATCGATTAAAAAAAATATACAGTTAAATTTATATATTTTTAAATAATAAAACTAAAATTTACAGTTATTTTTAAAAAACGGCACAGAATCAAAATGATTAAATACTTCATTTTAAGTATCATTAGCCTGTAAATCTTGATATTATAATTTCTGATTGTTTTTTGTAGTCCTATATCTATGTTTTGGAAGGCGTATGTTAAATTTTAAGTTCCAATAAATTTGTGTGAAATATAAGGGTATTGGATGCGGTTGGCTCGGGATAGGGAGATATGGAGACTAAAGGGGGAGGCCTATGTTCACCATTGGACAAGAGACGGATGATGATGATGATGATAAGGACAAAATAATCATTTTTAATATATTCATAGTTCAAATTTAAATATGGTTAGATTTATAAAATTGGACATAAATAAAAAAAAATCCATTGTAATTTAATTGTTATGATAAGAAATGCATATGACATAATATGCATATTAAGGCACATTAAACATATTATGTTTATTTATCATCTAGAAGATGTAATAAAGTTTTCAATAAATCGAACTACCAGTCACTTGCAAATACAAATAAAATAAATAATTCACTATTTAAATATATATGTATAAAGGGAGGCAGAAAATGGAAGAATCGTTGCAGATTATTTACAATAATAAGTACAAAAATGACCTTTACAATCCCAAAAAAGCGTAAATACAAAGATTTATGGTTCGCATTACATTTAATGATACCATATATGAAGCAAAACATATTGGTATTATACATGTAAAGTGTTAGTTCCTAGACATATTTTTTTTTACAATAAGTTTTCTAAAGTATTTTGACAATTATTATTAGTACGTTTAACAAACATTACTGAAAATATGCCTGGCCTAAAGTTATGGTTTCCTAAGAGAGCGGTGCTATCATATAGCGGTGGATGACATCATTAAAACATTGTCTGTACAAACTAGATAGGTTTCCTAAAGAATGTTGATTGTGAGAAAAACATCAAACAGTGGTGCTGTCATTTGCAAAATGGCCGTTATAGTGGTATGAACAGTTAGGGAACATTCTTTTCATGTAGGGATGAACATTTTTTGGTGTCTGAAAATAACGAAATTTTGATGGGTTTTGTAATAAAATCGTGAAAAATTTGAAAATTGCACTAAACTTTGAAATGCACGTTCTGTAGCATGCTTTCTAAACATCTCACTTTCCTTCAAATGATAGTTTTTGACTTGCGATGATTCTTTGTGTTCCAAATATGTCTACTCATAATGATAAGTTTGTCTAGACTGTTTTTCAATTCCCGCAGCAGCACATTTCAGTTTTATAAAAATAAATTAATAAAATTAGGTGATGGATAGACACGGTCGCTAGATAACGGCACCAATTTCTTAGGAAACCATACTATAGGAATATACTTCATTTGGGCTCTGTTATTTACATTTAATTGGGTACATGTATTTAATACATCGATTTTACTGGGAAAAAATATTACCTAACATAAATATGACTAACCTAATTTTAAAATATTTTTTTTCTAAATTTATAAATTTTTTTGATATGGTTAATTATATTTTATTTCTACAATATAATATTTATATATTTATCACTTAAACAGGATGACTTAATATTGATTTTTCAATTATTCCTATAGGAAGAGGGAAAACACCTTTTCCCCTATATATTACAATGTTCCAGCAATAATATACACTTACATTACCTAATATTCATTAATCAATAATATTGAATCATTACAAATAGGTAAAAAATAAATAAATACATACAAATATGTACCAAAATTCCTAGCTAGTTTTCTCTATGTTTTTAATGAAATTCATGTAAGGAAAGATTAAAAAAATTGAATGAAGTTTATCAAATCGTTTTTGACTGCCTTGAAACGGGGTATACAACAACTCTAGTTAGGGTCAGTTGGACCAAAAAACAGTTTATAATAAAATAAAAATGTAATAAGTGTTGTGTTTCCATCAAAATGGATGAAATAGACTGACGTATTTTACTTTTTCGTAAAGCCCATTTTCTCTATTTGGACAAAACGTAAAATCAAGCTTTTTCTTAACTTTTTTTGGTGCAACTGTAAAGTCAAAGTGTTTTTAAAATACATATTTCATAAAATTATGTAATTTATCATTTTAGTTATATCTACTAAACACTGTAATGAGAATGTTGTATAAATATTCTATAAAACCATGATAAGGATACGCACACAATATATTTTGTGTTCGGTGATTCTAAAAAATATGACAAATGATTATGAAATAAATATCTATGTATTTGTGAAGGGTAGGAAGCTGAATCTCAGTGGGCAGTTATTACCAAACACCCGGGCTTGAGAAAAATCACATTTAATTTTTGTAATCTCGCAACAAAGTTGTTTTATGTCATCGGGTTGTGGTCCCGTTGCTAGTGTTGTGGACTCATAGTCCGGAGGTCCGAGGTTAAAACCCCACTCCACCCCAACTTGATTCCCATTTTCTAATAGTGAATTATTTACAACTCATTGAAAATCACCCTAAAATGGAAGTATTTGAATAAATCATAAGAACGCAAATATTTATTTTTCTAAAAAAATTACTATTTATCACGAATGCCTCCATCTGCTGTTGAAAATGAATAAAATATGATGTTGCATTTAGACACCGAACAAAGGCATCGACATCACAGAAAGAACAGCAAAGCTGACAGTGGATGGGGGACGTCGCGAAACAGGACAGTGCCAGATTTTTGCCACGAATCCTTAAGGCTGTAGTCTGGTAAAACGAACGCAAAATTAGGAAATCATACGATTTTGCCATTTTAAAACGAATGTTTTTTTTCAATCGCGCAATAACAAAAAAATAAATAAACATAAATTAGATAAAAACAATATTTTTTAAAGGTATTTCTGTTAAAAAATGTACTTAAGAGTTTTTGTAACTAAAATATAATTATTTTTAGACTGGCAGATTACGCCATTTAAAACTTAGGTATCTGGGATCTCAAAAAAAGACTAAGTATTGAACTAAAATTTGTTGTAATAATTTGAAGATAATAAATTGAACGTGAAAGTGTCTGCGGCCAAATTTTAATTTTTAATTTTTAATAGAAATACAAGCATTTTAAATCACATACATTTTTGTGACATTTTCCTTTATTTCTACTTAAAATTATGCCTTCTGTAATACTTTTAAAAAAATTACTGAAATACTTTAGTTACCTTTTTTTATAGAATTGTATTATGTTTTTTTTTTTTTAATAAGATAATTCTGGTTGTAATATTCAATTTAAAACAATATCTTATTGACTTTTTTATGACCTTCAGACCAGGATTACCGAAAACGATTAGGGCTGAAGGCATAATTTTAACTAGTAATAAAGGAAAATGACACAAAAATATACGTGATTTAAAATACTTGCATTTCTTTTAAAAAACAAATATTAAAATTTGGCCGCGGCCACTTTTATGTTCAATTTATTATCTTCAAATTATTACAACAAATTTTAGTTCAATAAGGTGAGGAAAGTACATTCTAATCTCAAATGCGGAGAATAACCCGAAGGTGAAAACAATAGAATGTACTTTCCTCACCTTAAGGTTTGTCTCTGCATACGGGTATTAGTCTTTATTGAGATCCTAGATACCTAAGTTTCGTCTACATTTGAAATGGCGTAATCTGCCCGTCTAAAAGTAATTATATTTTAGTTCCATAAAACTTTCAATTAGATTCTTTAATGAAAATACCTTTGAAAATTATTATTTTTATGTAATTTATTTGTTTTTATTATTGCGCGATTGAAAAAAAACATTTGTTTAAAATGGAAAAATCGTATGATTTCTTAATTTTGCGTTCGTTTTACCAGATTACAGCCTTAAATGAACAGCAAATGAGGCTTAGGAAGACCACCAAAAAGGTGGACAGATGAAATTGTCCAGTTTGCGGGTCGTAGATGGCACCAGATAGCCCAAGACAGAAAATATTGGAAGTATTTAGAAGAGGCTTAAGTCCAGCAGTGGAATGAGTTGGCTAGCAGTAAGTAGTAAGTTGCATTGAGACAAAATTATTGAACGGTTTCATTTACAAGTTGCCTTATTTCAAAAACCGTTTTTTCCCAAAATACATTCCTAATCCAATAAGTGATGACAGCGTGGCTAAAGCTCCAACCTGAACTCCGTCCATCTTGCCTCCCCACAGCCAGCCGCGGGGTAGACAGTTGACTGCGTGAACTACATCCATACACAGCTTTATGCAGGTGATGGTCTCCATTATATACTTCACAGACATCTGTCTCTTAATCTCCGAATTCTGTGTCATGTCCATGTATTGCCGCTGTTTCTCTGTCACTCTTAATTGCTTGAGACATCTTGAACAATATAATAAACATGGATAAAAAACTAAATTGAATAGATAACTCACTTAATTTAAATGTATTTAAAATGTTAGAGAATTAAAAGCTAAACTAGAGAAACATGTTATCTTTAAATTTATTTCAACAGAGAGGGAAAAAGCTTTCGAGAAGGGAATATGGAAGTCTAGGCATTTACAGGGCTTATGACCTGTCATTGGCTGGTTTAAGTGGCCACTTTACACACTGTGTAACATTCACCATTCTGCCCATGTTTGAACATCCACATTTCCTCAACTCTTCCATCTGTTGACTTTTGTGAAGTGAAAGAGCTGAAACCTTTATCAAGTGGGTGAGATTCATCCGGCTGAACCAAATCACCTACTAGGCAACGCCTGGAAACAATTTTCCAATTTTTATACTTCTTCTTTTACCAGGTAGTAATTCAACAATGTTTGATTATGTCCAAATGCTTGCAGACTGGCTGGATTTCCTCCCTAGGGAGTTGTTCATATTTAAATTTATTTCAACAGAGTGTAATGTTACACAGTGTGTAAAGTGGCCACTTAAACCAGCCAATGACAGGTCATAAGCCCTGTAAATGCCTAGACTTCCATATTCCCTTCTCGAAAGCTTTTTCCCTCTCTGTTGAAATAAATTTAAATATGAACAACTCCCTTGGGAGGAAATCCAGCCAGTCTGCAAGCATTTGGACATAATCAAACATTGTTGAATTACTACCTGGTAAAAGAAGAAGTATAAAAATTGGAAAATTGTTTCCAGGCGTTGCCTAGTAGGTGATTTGGTTCAGCCGGATGAATCTCACCCACGTGATAAAGGTTTCAGCTCTTTCACTTCACAAAAGTCAACAGATGGAAGAGTTGAGGAAATGTGGATGTTCAAACATGGGCAGAATGGTGAATGTTACACAGTGTGTAAAGTGGCCACTTAAACCAGCCAATGACAGGTCATAAGCCCTGTAAATGCCTAGACTTCCATATTCCCTTCTCGAAAGCTTTTTCCCTCTCTGTTGAAATAAATTTAAATATGAACAACTCCCTAGGGAGGAAATCCAGCCAGTCTGCAAGCATTTGGACATAATCAAACATTGTTGAATTACTACCTGGTAAAAGAAGAAGTATAAAAATTGGAAAATTGTTTCCAGGCGTTGCCTAGTAGGTGATTTGGTTCAGCCGGATGAATCTCACCCACGTGATAAAGGTTTCAGCTCTTTCACTTCACAAAAGTCAACAGATGGAAGAGTTGAGGAAATGTGGATGTTCAAACATGGGCAGAATGGTGAATGTTACACAGTGTGTAAAGTGGCCACTTAAACCAGCCAATGACAGGTCATAAGCCCTGTAAATGCCTAGACTTCCATATTCCCTTCTCGAAAGCTTTTTCCCTCTCTGTTGAAATAAATTTAAATATGAACAACTCCCTAGGGAGGAAATCCAGCCAGTCTGCAAGCATTTGGACATAATCAAACATTGTTAAACATGTTATCACTCACTCCATGTACTGTATTTAATTATTCTTATATGATTGTTATTCATGACTTTTTATCTTTTATTTTATTTTGTTTCATAAAAGAGGTAGCAATGTTATACAAAAGTGTAAATATTATTTTTTTTAAATATAAAATATAACATATATAATGGTGTAACTAATTCTTTCAGACCCTATTTATTTTTAGAGCATGCAATCAGTATTTTAGGTGCTTGTAAAATTGTGTATTAATATGTTTTAAAACATAATAATTATAATGTAATAGATACATTTGGTAGCTCACTATATTTTCAAATTTAATAACTTTATAGAGAGAAGAGTACATTCTTTTAGTCAACACACATATTACATCCCAATAATTTCATTAATATCTACAAATATAATTTAGGAAACAATTGCAATGAAAATTGGAGTTGTTATTTTTACTTTAAATTTGACATAAATATGACATTACAAAATGTTGATTTAAAGATAGGTTTTTAGATGTATCATTTCTCATAATGATAAAAAAAAAACATTTGTTATTTAAGTTAAAGCATTATGATAACATTACAAATATCGGAGCTTTACTGTCATAATGCATGAAGTCACTAAAACAAGTTCTGAGATAATAGCTCAGACGCTGTAGTTTTTGTGGGCATTTTTTCCAATTCATGTTATTTTATTTTATTTACATAAACGGCAAATCTGCCTTTTACAAAAATTTATAATACTAACATATTTGGCTTAATAGCTATAGCTATAGCTTATGTTATAGCTTAATTTTAAGATGTATTTTTCTAAAGTATATTTTTGTAATTATATTTCTATGTAAATAATATATGTATGGAAAAATAAACAAACAAAAAAATAAAATAAAAAATTGCATTTAAAGCTGTTTTATTCTTTCAACTCATTATTTCTCCCACAATTTTTTTTATTTTAAAGCTTTGAAAGAGTTATCTTTATTCTAGGCAAAGCATAAAATTTGAAATCAACATCTTGCACCGATATTTAAAAATATTTGAAATATATAAAGACTGTTGACTTTATTTATTTATTTATTTATTTATTTATTTATTTATTTATTTACGGACAAAGTCCATTATAAACATTACAATTAAAAGAAATTTTTACAAAGGAATAAAAAAATATAAGGAACAGAAATAAGCAGCAAAGACAGATGATAGATTTTTTAGATTAAGTAAAAAGCATAGGCTAACTATACAGATTCTTTAGCTGACTTAATGCATTGTCAGTATAGCCTTGATATGATATAGGAAAACACGTCAATTTAAGCAGAATCTAATTGAATTATAAAATTATCAGTTCACTCTGATGATTGATTTAGGATAAAAGATAGAATATTATAATTTTTGAGATAAAAAAATAATTTAAAAAGGAAGTCGTAGATAAACCCAGTGAATTCTTTTGATGTTTTCGGCTCACTGAAAATTGTCCTAATAATCACTATCCATATAATATTGTAAATTAAACAAACTAATAACATTTTCAAATGATCTTTGATATAAATTAAATTTGAAAATTATAAAAATGTATTGTTATAACCGTCAGAAATATTAAAACTAATTTTTTTCAAATTTTGACGTAAAAATTTTCTCCATTGATCTGTACTGTCAATTTTTAAAAGAAAATATTAAATAATAAAAATAGTTTGTGACTATAGGGCAATTTGATTCTCTTAAAATTATATCTCTAAAAATAGCCACTTGGCATTAATAAATCTTGTAAAATTAAAAATCTGCATCAGGCTATTCAAATCAAAATTACTTGTATTTAATATTTTTTTGTTTTTTAATCACAAAACCTTCATTGTGTAAAGTGCATATTATAATAATGTTTTAAGTTTAAAAAATGTTATTTACTTATCTATATTTATCTTTTTTGGTGATCCCGTGTAAGTTGGATTCGTTCTGATGTTTTGGCTACTATTGCAGGAGCTATCTTCAGGGTAAACTGTGTTTACCCTGTTTGACACAGTTTACCCTGAAGATGGTAGCGGAAATGTCAGAACGAATCCAACTTACACGGGATCACCCAAATAATTGATAACAGTGACTGTGAAAACCTGCACACCAGTTATTTACTTATTTTAAAAGATCTGTAGAGTACGCTTTTATTTCTTTGACTTTTGCAAAATATTACTTGGTACTATATAATTAAATACTTTAAACCATGTGTCATCTGAATCTGTACAAGTTTTTTGCAAAAGAATAATGTATTTATAAATAAACTCAATCACTCACCTTATAAGAGTAACATATAAAGATGTAACCCAAAATACTGTGTTGGCAGTGTCGAAATTCTCGGCCTGCTTTTCAGTTAGTTTTATGATTCCCAGTTCGCCGAACCAGCATATCTTCTCCAGAGGAAAAAACAGTTGGTCTACAACATTAGCAAATACCCCGAGAACACTGGATATTGTGTCTGGTTCCTGAAATTAAAATGCATCACCGCTTTTATTAATGCCAAATAAACTCAATAATAAGTATAGTTTTTATCAATAATATTTTAAGTTCATATGTCCTTATCTTTGTTGACAAATGCTGGATTCAACCCTTGAAGGATTTGGTCAAGATATTGATAATCCTTATTAAAAATAACACAAGAAATGGAGAAACTGTTTAGGACTCTGAAACATTCACCTTCCCTCATAGGATAGTGGAATTATAATGAACATAAAGTGATCACTGAAACCAGTTATTGACACAAAGCGCACAGGAGTTGTCAACCAACGGAGAAGCATTTATGGACACCATATTACGCTCATACTAGAGGACGGATATAAATGTGCTTGATTGCTATTATTACTAACTGATATTAATACTTAGTGAAGAATTTACTTTCCTATTTTCCTCAATCCAATGAAGCACATATCATGTACTTTTGGATTACCTCCTTTCAGCACAAAGATTCCGAAAATTACAGAGATCTTCTTCGGGCAGCTTTTCTCGTTCAGCAATGAGCAATTTTTCCTCGTATGTGGGTACCGCCAAGGAGTCTTAAGTCCTCAGATGCGGGGTGCCGTATATGGTGGGAGAGCTGATAATAATACTTACGTCTTTACCTAGTCCATATTCTAGAGTATATTTCAGCATAGGCAGGTCATCGAAGAGTCTCATGGTGGCTCGGGTAGCAGATAGTTTGCTACTCGCCCGTAAAAGGCCCTCATTTTTGTAAAGACTTCCAACAAGTTTTAGAGAATAACAGGCCAAACGCACAACCTGCAAATATTTTTTTTGTACAAGTTAAAGCAGCAATACATATAAAAAAATGTTATTCATTTTACGGAAACATTAAATTTAAATAAAACTTACATGGTCATTGTAATATATTGCAATAACCATTCAGATGAGTAATTCATTACATTTTAATATGTATTTAGCATGTACAATAGACAATTTCAAATTAAAAATAACACTTTTGTAACAACTTATATTAAATATGTCAACCAGTCTGAATATGCCCATTAGAGAGTGAAAGTACTAATTGGTCAAATAAATAAGCGAATGTGTACTAAGTATTTTAAATTTATAACTTATATTTAAATATATAAATAAATGAATGAATTATACAATTACAATGGAATTCCATCAAGATTGTCAACAAATAACATAAACCGAAAAAATAATACTACGTGTTAATATAAGTTGTTCGTTTTTTTCCAAATGAGAACAAGAGAACACAACAAAAAAAAGAATTACAACAAATTAGTCAATTATGTATTCTCCTTATTTAATTTTTGATTTATTCCCTTGATTAAACGTGTCGCCGGAAATGCTCTGTTTCGTCTACTTGAAATTCCATTTTTGAAGGCTTGTAATTAAATAAAATAATATATTTAACGTAAAAGCAAATAGAACACTTTGTGGAGCAGAAAATTTTCTTTCGAATGACGGATAACCTTTACATTTTTTTTAATGCTTGATGCTCATTTTTAAATTTGGAAAAAAAAACAATTAAAATAAAAATAAGAACACATTGTTTTCAACCACTTAGTATTTAATTGATTACTAACCAGTTTCGAAGCTACACAAGCTTCCTTATCAAGGTATGATTTAGTGATGAATATTAATCTATTTTATACTTAAACAGCGTCTACTAAATCTAATACATAAATACACACTGTAGTTAGTATTTAGTAGATACTTTAAATAATAAAATAGGATAATATTTATAACTAAAATATAATTTGATAAGGAAGCTCATGTAGCTTCGAAATCAGTCGGTAATAAAACAAATATTAATATTGAATTATATAATGAACTAGCGGACCCGACAGACGTTGTCCTGCCTGAACTTTGGTTGCCTGCTATTAGCTTGGAAAAAGACTTTTCATTAATAAGTATGTACCTAGGTACTTGTTTATGATTGAATTCCAAAATTTAAAATGGTTTCTATTCAAATATTGAATTTAAGTAGGTACCTAGGTACTTGTTTATGGTTGAATTTCGAAACATAAAATAATTCATTTTTAAATATAGAATTCTTTTTGCATATGTCGAACTCAGCTCTTCTCACCAACAGGGGTGCACATTATTCATGAATGCGATTTTCAAAAATGTATTGAATGTCAGTTAATATTATTTTAGTATTGCCAAAAATCCAGTAAAAAGAAATAAGTGGGAAGAAATTATAAGGAATGTAAGGAAATAATCTGATTGAAATCCATAAATAGCTAATGTTGTTTGTAAACATTCAAAAACAAACTTTTTTAAACATAAAAAAACGACATCCTTTATTTTTTTTGTAGATGCATTCTCGTCGAATGCAACCCTGGTAGGTCGATGAAAAAAATATTTATGCTTCTAACTTTTTTTTACAGATTCGATGGTAAATTTTAATATCTACAAACACGCGCAGCACAAAGATCTACATTTCGCTGAAAACCGCACGTAAATCGGTTAAGCCGTTTAGGAGGGGTTCAGTGACATCACACGTACAGAAGAATTTTATATTTATAAAGATAACCACAAAGTTAATGCATTCAATATAAATTCTATATAAAAAAAAACTTCAATTTGTTTTGTATATGAATTACCAATTTTTTTACAAAAATCTTACTTACTTCAAACCAATTTTAGAAATAAAACAAGTATCAAAAAAAATAAAAGAATTATGAGATTTTATACTAAAAGACATCTGAGCGTTCTGAACACTGTACCCCATCATGTTTTATTTCTTAACATTAAACATCATTGCATTGTAATTTCTAAACTTGAAAACTTATTTCTAACAAGTTTTTTTGGTTAAATTAAAATACTGGCTGCTCTCTCTATTTTTAAATCAGCAAGATAAAAGACATACATTTTATGTTTGGATTAACATAAAAAAGATACAATTGTTGACATTATGTGAACTGTCGCCACAAAGTACTTTCAACTTAATGCAGGTAGTAAATGTGATAAAAATAGACATTAAATACAACCTTGCATGACAATATTAACTTGCCTCACAAAGTAACTAATAAAGGGAAAAAAGATGTTTAAAATTATTTATCAATAAAAGCAAAAGAATTTTCAGTGACATATTTGTTTTAAAACTGTTTAATGTAATGAGGCAGAGATTTGTACTATTTTGAATGCAAAAAACTTGAAATATGTGCATCAGATTTAATATAATTTAACACTATTCTTCTCTTTTGCATATGAATTAATTCACCTTTGAGTCAGATTTTCCAACTTGATTAAGTACATAAATTTAAAAGTGGCATTTATATTTTGTTAAATAATATTTTTGGGCGAATATTATCAATTGCGTAAGAAAACGTTGTGAATTAGATTAGTTAATATTGACTCGATATGTTGTATGATTTAAATCGGAAATTTTGCAAAAAGAAAAAATAGATCATTTTTTGTAATAATGAATTAGGGGGATGAGTAAATAGTTATAATATGCAAGAAGAAATATCACTTACCTTATCACGACCGTTATATGTTGAAAGCAACTCACAAATATCATCCATCGTGAATTATTTCAAAAGTGATAGTGTCAACACTCGGCGATTCTAAATGTGCCATATGATAAGACCCGTAATCTCAAGCCGCACTTTCACTTTCGTTTGAAATTGCCTAAAGCAGTCTCATAATAATGTAGGCGATAGTCACCAAGTAGGAAATATTACATTTAGCATACCTAGTTACTATTGTAGTCAACCTTGAAGTTTAGCACTAGTTAAAGTTTAACCTATAACATATTTATTTTGGACATAATTCCGACATGTCAACGTCAATGTCAGCTGTTAACGCACGGCTAGAAGAACTAATAATGCACACTACATGTATTTTATACACGGAAAGCGTGTTACGTGATATTACATTGTTGTATATTTTTTATGCTTTTTACTATTTTTTTTTGGATTTACGGTGTTTGTTGTATCATTTAATAAAATTAGCAATATTTTTAAAACAATAATGATTATAATGTTCTGTTGGTATAAATTTTTTACTTTAATTACTAGTTTTTAATACAAATAATAATATTTCCTACATTTGTATATTACACGATATTTCATTATTCTTATTTAATTAAATTGTAATAAATCCATTATTATTTGTCATTAATTTTGCGATTTCGGATATATATTTAATAAAAAAACAAAAAAAATATCAATAATTAAAGGGATATTCATATTTATTTTTATTTACAATTTAAATATTCTAAAAATAGTTTTAATCAAGTCGAATTTGCATTATTTAACAATGAAAAATGTTATAAATACATACTTGATGAAATATTCTTTCAAACATATTATTTTCACTCCATGTTATTATTTTTTTAATGGGTGTTTTTGATTATTATACTTTCGTTGAATATATTAATTTTCAAAAGTTTTCCGATTGCAATTGAACTGTAGTCGTGCAGTTTCATTTTTTTGGTCATGGAACCTTAATTAATCTAACTTTTTTTGGCGGAACCCCATCTTGACCATAAAAAATAAATTGACATAAATGTTATTTTTAAAACCCATACGACACATTATTATTTGCATGTTGTAATGTTTGACTTGAAAAGAAAAACAGTATTTTAAATTAAAACATTTTACGGGTATTTTATGTTAAGAATGTTTTTTTTTAGATTTACTTATAATAGCTCTAAAATTAGGTTTAATGTCCGACATGGTGAAACTATTTACCGATAAAAATTTCGGCCTTTTTTATACAATAATACGCCCTATCTCTTGGAACCCTTGTGGTGACCCTTCCACGAAACCCCAGGGTTCCGTGGAACACCTTTTAGGAACTGCTGCCCTAGGAAGTTATTTAGATTAACATATATGTGATATATCAAATGTGATGTTTTTTTAAAGAAATGAAATTATGACTAAATGTGAAATCACTGTGAATGGGGTTACACTAAAACAAGTAGAGGAATTTGTGTACCTGGGAAGTGTGTTTACTGGGGATGGAATGACTAAGAAAGATATTGAAAGGAGGGTGAGTGCCGGGAACACAGTGAGCGGTACACTTAAATCAACCTTGGCGAATAAATGTTTGTCGCAAGAGGCAAAATTAGCAGTTCACAATGGAGTCCTGGTCTTGACCCTGATATATGGGAGCGAAGTATTGACTTGGAAAAACAGGGATGAAAGTAGGTTAAATGCTGTCGAAATATGATCTCTCAGGCGAATTTGTGGTGAAACAATATACGATAGATGCACAAATGTTGTAATCCGTACATTATGCAAGGCTGAGACAAGCATTATCGACAAAATCAAGAAAGGATCTCTGCGCTGGTTTGGACATGTATAACGAATGGACAGCGAAAGGACGGCTAATAATATTTACAATACGAATGTTGATGGATGCAGAAAAAGAGGAAGACCGAGAAGGACATGGCATGACCAAATCTAACAAATACTTGAAGATGGACATGTTAAAAGTCAGAATAATCGGCGCGCATGCATGAGAAGATGTATAAATGTAGAGGAAGCGAGATCTATATGCAAAGATTGAGCGATGTGGCGTTTTATCCTCTCTGCCTACCCTTACGGGGAAATGGTGTGATGGTTTGTTGTTGTTGTCGTAGTTAAATGTTAATCTTAATTCTGTAGGGGGTTATATCCACTCATTGTCTATAAACATTTTAACAAACTCAAAATATGATTGATTAAACCAACAGTAAGTATAAAAACTGAATAATGCTTTCAAGCGTTGCCAACAGCTAAAAGAATTGAAGAAACATGAATGTTCAAACATAGGCAAAAAGGTAAATGTTACAGTGTGTCATGTACCAACTGAAACCAGCAAATGATAGGTCATAAGCCCTATAAATTCTTAGACATCCATATTCCCTTTTCCAATTTGCTATCCACCTCTGTTGTAATACAGCAGAACTCCGTTTATTCGAGCTCCAGTCATCCGGAAACTTCTAAATAAGGACCTCGCTGCTCGTAAACAAATTTCTTCATCAAAGCAAGTAAGTTTGCTGGACATGATTAAGTAAGTTTTTAATGTGTTCCAATTTGCTGTATTGTTTAAAAAACTATAAAAAAGTGATCTTAGAGCAAGTTTTGCATTTTCATTCAAAACATTGCCTTTATTCAATAGTTAATCCAACTATCCAGATTCCTGCATATCTGTATAACGTCCGCAACTCATTGATCCGGATAATTGAGTTTTACGGTATGTTAAAATAGATGACTTAATGGGAAGTCGAGCTTTTTTTTATTTATAAATAAAACTGGTGCATAACTAAATAATTTTTATGTGTTATTTTGACATCGTGAAGATTTTTTAAAGGATTTTTTTTTGTAAATTCCCGGTTAAAATTCAGTACCTTTGACGTCATCACTTCTCCGCGTGTCTGTAAAACAAATGAAACTGCGAAACGAGCCAACCTGACAAAAACTGAAGCGAATGTCACGTTCGTGAAAAAAGCAACTACGCTATTCAAATGAAAAATAATAATATCACATTACACATAATTACTACCGACAACTGACTTGGACAATTTATATTTATTTATTTGTTATTTTACAATTTATGTAATATTTATTATTTTATTTAAAAAAAAAACAAACAGTCGTCAATGATATAATAACATAAAAAGGTACGGTTCAAAGACATACCAGCGAAGTTTACAAATAAAAATTATAATGTTTTTTTTTCATCTATTGATATATTTAACACGCCCCTTATTTAAAAAATAAATAAATTAAGACTTATTTTTTCTGGCTGTGATACGGTCCCACTTGCAATTTAATGATGCTCACACTTACACACACCTGAACACTTAATCCCACACAAATACACACCTCTACACTTACTCTCATACAAATACACATAAACACACTCTTTTATTGTATCACAATATAAAAAAAATATTTTCATTAAAAAAATAGTATAAACTTAAAAATAAAAATATTTTGAAAAGAGTTTACAAAATTATTTTTAAATAATTAAAAGGCGGAAAAAACCCGACGACGATGCAAAACGTGGTTTAAAATATAATGTAAAGGTGAAATCTTTGTATTGTTAACAAGGCCGAGAAAATAATTTTAAAACCCAATGTACTGTACAAGTAACAGGTTTTAACCGTCCGTTAAGCTAGGGTTTCCTTGGACATTGGTGCCTGTATCTTAACGGTCGTAGTGAATGCTGATGCGGTGGACAGCCGTCGTAATGGTGACTAGAGAGTGGTTTACAAGGAAAACGGTGTTGGTAACATTTATCTACACCGTTTTCCTAGGAAACCACTCTCTAGTCACCGTTACGACGGCAATCCGCCGCATCACCGTTCACTACGGCCGTTAAGATACCGGCACCGCTGTCCTAGGAAACCCTAGATTTACACCCAATTAACTTCTTCGCCGAAAAAATATTTTATTACTGAATAATCACGACGCCTACTTTGCTGCAATCCCATAGCACGTATGTATCGAATTAGTATAAAAAATGTATAATCAAACATTGCGTCAAAATTATTTGATGCCAGACAATTTTGATGAAATCGTAATTGAACATATAGTTTTTCTGTCATTCTCTCACAAATGCCTTCCCGATACTGCACGAAAAAGACAACTGCACGTGAGACTAATTTAGCCTAACTAAAATCGACAAAATCGTCGTTAGTCTGTCCCGTTCTCTGCACGCCAAAACTGAACCGATTTGATGACTTTTAAAGAAAAAGAATCAAAATAAAATTTCCTCTGTTGGTACATTTTCTATTTTTCATCATATTTGTATATCGTACGTCCGAAGACGCCAGATAAAATTGGACACTTTCTTTAGTTTTTGGATGGTTCTAGCTCTCCCTCAAGAAGCAATTTATCAAAAAGGCAAAATAATAGAGACACGCCAATGGTGAATATCTATCATTATCATCATTCCCTTTCCACAGCAAATGGCGCATAGGACACTGCATTGGTACACTAATCGCAGTGTATCTTGATCATTTTTCTTACATGAAGGTAAGATGATCAGTCTTAAGCTTCAGATACCAGTCCAGGGACTATGAAATATTCTAGTGTAAAAAAACCGTTTTAAATCAATACTTCATAACCATGTCGGGATCAAACTCGAGACCTCTTGCCTGGTAGACAAACGCGCTGACCATTACCGACTATCTTTATGGTTTTTTTAATTAATCTATTTATTGTATGTACGGCCTCAGCCAATTACAACAGTTATACGAAGAAACATGTGAACAAGATCTTTTTGATTTGAATCGGGTTGTGGTGGCGTGGCTAGTGTCTCGGACTCACTGATCAAAGGTCCGCGATTCGGATCCCACTCTACCCCAACTTGATTTCCATTTTCTAATGGTAATTTATTTACTACTCGTTGCAAATGGCCCTCAAAATGAAAAATTTGGGCAAAATTGAAAGCACAAATACTTTTTTATATTTTTTATTTCTAAGTTGTATAATTATATTGTTTTGTTTTCAACGTCTGTAACCCATTGTCTTTATTAAAATTGTAATCATTTTTTATAAGATTGTTTCCGAATTCGAAAAAAATGTTATTATAAAAGCACCTTCATTGTTAATTTACTCTAATTAATATAAAGTTAGTTAGTTTTTTAAGAAAAACAAAACTAAAGTTTTTCGTATGTAAGTTGAATTGCAATCACTACAATTAAGTTGATATATTCGTAAGGTAATAAAAGATAAAATGGGAAATTAAAAACAAAGCATTTTTTATTTTATTTGGAGGTATTTCAATTTAAATATAATTTTTTACAGCAAAGCCAGTTAAAAGAAAACATTTTACAACCAATCTTTTTAATTATTATTACACACATGTTGAGTTACATAGATAAAAAATCATTCATCATCATCTTCATCCCCTTTTTTTGCACCAAGTAGTGCATAAGGCACTGTATTTGTAAACACAATGGAAAGTCGTTCGATCATATGAAGGTAAAGTGATCAGTCTTATGCAGATAAAATCACTAAAATGTTTTTCCTAACGCTGGCTGATGCAGCAAACTTCCTTCGTCATCACCAAAGTACTTTCAAAACGACCCAAAGTTTTACCGCACAGGGGGCTATGAGAAGTTACCTATATAGGTATAAATGAAGGAATGATGACTATTGTTCATGCGATGATATTTCTTCACAGAGTATCGAACATCTGTTATTTCAGTGCACATTTTTCAGTTTACAACGCCATAATCTTGAAGCAGAATGCACCAAAGATGGAATATCCTTAACAGATATTCACATTGTCGTTAAAATTAGTTATCGCGCGCTATTGTTCTTGGACTTTGCAACAATGGAGATTGGACTCATAAAGGCAATAAACCAAAATCAGTGACCAAACATTCCATTTCCAAGATAAACAATAACGATTTTTTCCGAGTACCTTAGCCTTGTACATGACACGTAAGGCTACTAAATACAGGGGTCCAAATATATTTAAAAATTATTTAAAAAAAAAACAGTTTTACGCTTAAGGCGTCAGTCCAGGAACAATGAAATATTACAGTTAATACGTTTGAAATCAATACTTCACACACTGTTCACAGTAGATAATTATTATTTTCTTTAAGATATATGTATCGCAAAAGTCGTTTTTGAACCTTCTCCATTTCAAAGATGTGTTTTGATTCAGAAGGGTACCAAATTATGGAACAATATTCTGGTATTCTGCGGACTAGTGTATCATACAATGTGCGAACAGCAGAAGTATTATTGAAATACATATCTAAGGTTTCAAAGTACAAATTCAAGCATCTTCTTAGATTTATCTACAACACTAGTTATATGGAGCTTAAACGTGAAATTCACTTAAAAAATAATACTTAGATTTTTAATTTGGTCACTGCGAGGTAAAAGTACATTATTCATATTGTAAGGAAACAGAGTAGTTTTTTTGGAGCGAGTGTATAAGATACCGCAAAATTTTGGTATGTCAAAAGGTAATTTGTTGGATTCAGACCAATGCCATAAATTACTCAAATTATTTTGGAGACAAGATGAATCCTCAGGACTTTTGTTTTATTTTTAAAATCTTGACATCGTCAGCAAAGAGAAGGTTTTCGGAGTTTTTGATAGAATATCATTTATAAATAGAAGGAAAAGAAGAGGGCCCAGGTTGGGTCCTTGGGGTATTTCAGAATTTGTGTTGTATTTATTTGATTAAAAAAATCACTAAGATAGACCAGATCTTGTCTTGAGGTAGTATTTTTTTTGTCCTAGCTTTAATTTTATTTTATTAGTGCCTGTATTTATTATAAAAAAATGTATTTACCATCGTTAGAATGGACTGCATAAGTCCGTCAAATAAATAAATAAAAAATAAAATAAATAAAAGCAAGTGACAAAGTTTACAAAGTGATTCCATTAATACATTACTTTACTTTCAAAGTTTCGCACCTCTGCTGGGAGAGCATCCCATGCAACCGCAAATGCACTTTCATAGAATTTAGTGCGCTGGTTGCGTAGAAGTATAATACATTTTCCTCTCGCCATAGATATAGCTGATCTAAGCGTAAGACATCTCATTTTAAGATTAAGATTCTTCTTTATTAATTATACTTTTAAGTTTAACACCCAATCGACCATAAAATTGAATCGGTATCTTCATTGACGTTAAGCATTTAGAGCCTTTTATATTTTCCCCCCGTGGTAAAATAGTTAGAAAGCCATGTCATATTTTTTATTATTTGTACATTGAATACAAAACGTTTTTATCTTGAAGCTCTACATTGATTATTAATATCATATCGGAGAATGGTTAGGCGGCTAACTGTGAAACTGGCGTCGCGGGTTCGATTCCTGCCAAATGCAAGAAAAAAATTCAAGAAAGATTTTTTTCTCAATTGGTCTGGGTGTTATGGTGTATTTTTCATAACCTCCTTCCATATCCCCTGTATCCCACCTGCAGATGACCCTCTAAATATAGGCTTAGCGGGTTAATCCTCTAAAAAAAAAAAAAAAAATTAATTTAATTTATCATGGTTCACAAACAATACATAACACACCGATCAAGTACGATTCGTTAAGTTTAGATATTTAGTTCAAACATTAATTTATTATTAGTTTGATGAACGCTGCTAAGCTTTTATTTATTAATAATTTGGCGTGATATAGATATTGTTAATTTTTGTATAAATTTGAATAAATAAAAAAAATAAAAAGATGTATTTATTAACACTCAAAGAGCTTTTACATATTAACAAACAAACAAACAAACCATCTAAATGTTTTCCCTTAAGGGTAAGCAGAGAGGATAGAACGCCACATCACTTTGCATACAGATCGCGCTTCTTCTACATTCATACATCTTCTCATGCACGCGCGCCGATTATTCCAACTTTTGACATGTCCATCTTCAAGTATTTGTTGGATTTGGTTATGCCATGTCATTTTCGGTCTTCCTCTATTTCTGCATCCATCAATATTTGTATTGTAAATATTTTTGGCCGTTCTTTCGCTGTCCATTCGCTCTACATGTCCAAACCAGCGCAGAGCTTCTTTCTTGATTTGGTCGATAAAACCCATCTCAGCCTTACATATTTATTTATTTATTTTTCTCGGTTCGAAGAACCTTTTACAAAAAAATAATAATTTACAGAAATAATCACAGCAGAGCACAATAATAATAGAGTACACAGTATGAAATAATAGAATAATTAAAACAAAACAATTTAGTAAACATATAATACAAAAAGTTAAAAAGAAACATAACATTTGTAAATAAAGATAGCAATAACCATGGGAAAAACTTACGTACTAAATATAAATATAACACAGTGAAGTAGAGAATAACTAGATAATAATAATAAATAAAAAAATACGACATTAGTACTTAAAAAATAAAAAGTTTTTTGAGCAATAGAACAAAAAAAAATTTAAAAGTTAAATTACTAAATAATAATACCTCTATTTAGTGAAATCATCATCATCAGTTGGTTGGAAGAAGTTGCCATTTGGCAATAAATCCACCAATGTACAATTTAAAATTATGTCTAACATGTAAAATAAAAAATCACGTATTCCAGGAAACAAAGTTATTTTAAAATAAATTCATTATCGTACGGATCTCGACATTTGTGCATCTATCGTACATAGTTTTACCACACATTTGCCTGAGAGATCGCATTTTGATTTACTAATACAGAAGTCATTAACAATTTAAAACAAAAAAGTAAACTAAAACGAAATAAACAAACAAAAATACTAGGTACTAAATTATTATTTAGAAAAATTAAGAATAATTTACTAGTTTTTAAAATTTGTTAAAATTGTAACAAATATAAATAAATAATAAATAAACAACAAATGTAATTCTATCTGTTTTGCGTAATTCTGTAATTTAAGATACATATATATGCATGTGAAATTGTATCGACGAATACCTTCAAATTGTATGTTTTCTAGTATGTGTCTTTGTTGAATTACCTTATAAAATAAATAAATATATGTTGGTCATCTTCGTGTTCGTTCCCGAAAGAGTGAATTCTCGGGAACAAAGAATTAATTTGCGAATTTTATTTAGAGATATTAATGTATCTAAAATAAACATGATTCCTCATTGACCTATTAGGCACATTGAGATATATACTTTTATCCAAATCAGGAACATTGTTGTGCATTAATTAATCCGTGAACACAACATTTTCAAATAAGTACTTTTAAAAAAATAGCAGGCTTATTATAATTGAGCTATGTATTAAGTTTAAAGTCATTTTCTAAGACGCAGCACCGACGCGACGGTAGAAAAAAATTTGGGTTTCACCCGGGTAACATCGTACCTATTAAAGCAAACCGTGGTTTTCACAAGTACCTCTACATACATTATAAACCAGTAATTTGAGAGTTGACATTAAAATATACACTACTAACTAAACTTTTAAATATTTTTTTTATGCATTACTGTATTGTATTAAATTTATTTTTAAAAGTTTCTTTTTTTAAATATTTTGTTTATAAGCTAGCCATTTTCAACGATAAATAACAGTACCTAGGTATTTAGATACGCGGGAAAGCCACCAACAACATAATAAAAACATCGATGCGGGTGGAAATAATACGTGCCTATAGGAAATCTTTCCAGTTTTCAAGGCCATTGTGATCGGTAGAAATAAAGTTTCCACGTAGGCTGAAAGTGGATTTAAAAATGAAATACTCGATACTCTATATTTCATTCGTGAATGTATGTCCGAGTAACCTCGTAAAATGAGGTGGTAATAAATAATGTCGGTGAAATAAAGCTAGAGAAGCTCGGGTCAGCGGGACATCGGGCGAACGCGCATCGGAAGGGCTGGACAGCGAATGTTGGGCGAGTTGCGTTTCTACGGTGGTAGGCGCGGCGGCTGCGCGCGCACGCCGCCGCGCGCAGCCTTCTCGCTTCGGGCTCCGTCGGCTCCGTTCGCCGGCGACCGACCGCCGGCCGAGCATGCGCCGCAGTCGAGGGAAAATCTCGTCGCGGCGCTTCGGCGAAAGCTCCCCGCGCGTCGGAAAAGTCCGCCGCCGCTCGGGCCCCCTCGGCTCCCTCCGTACGCGGTCGGGCGGCTGCGCGCGCACCGCCTCCGTTGCGCGAGCGGACGCGGCACAAGGCGCCGCCGTTATGGTCGACAGCCGTGAGAAGCCCGTCTCGGCGTCCGAGAATGACCCGTAGGCGAGTTCCCGGCCGATACCGCCCGACCCAGAGGCACTACGATGTTCGCGTACGGTTCCGACATCACGTAAACCTGTAAATATGAGTGCGAAGCGCGCGTGAGTGTCGTGTTCAGTGTTCGCAGAGTTCGCGCGCGGCCGGGGAAGATGGCGCTCGCGCCCTCCGCGGACGAGCTCTCCGCCCGCGGCCACTCCTTCGGCAAGAAAACGTTCCACAAGCCGACATACTGCCACCACTGCTCGGACCTGCTGTGGGGACTCATCGGCCAGGGCTACAACTGTGACGGTAGGTGCTCCTCTCCCGGTCACTCGCCATTCCGCTCTCCCACCGTCACCTCCGTCACCTCCGACGCCACTCGACCTTCGGGTCCGCACATTGCCGGTCCGAAGCCCTACTCCCGCGACTCTCTCGGCCCCGAATTCTCGACTCGATATTCCCAAAACTGCGTCTCGCGAAAAAGCATTTTTCTTTACGTATTAACAGACGTAAAATTATTTTTCGTTATGAACAAACAACTAATGTGTTTTTTTACTTCTGTTCCGCGAAAAGTTCTTTCACTCCCTTTTTTATAACACCTAAAAAAATCCCAAAAAATTAACGTAATATTTCTATACCCACATTTTCGAGTTATGGTATTTGAAAAATAGTACACAAACCTACATTTCTAATTTTAAAAGGTTTTTAAATCGTCCACGCGTAGATTTCCCATAAGTAGGCATTTATTTATCGAAATCCGTTTGAAGTTGAAAAATGAATATTACAGATACGCCAAAAGTTCACCTTATGGTCAAATATGATGAAAAGCACGCGTAGTAAAATGGTGAAGTCAGAGGGAAGGTTGCGCCCGAACTTGGCGTACAGGCCATAGTGACGTGTGTCTGTGTCCACTGGCCCACCGTGTGCGCGTAATATAATAGCGATATAACATAACTCCGTTCCCCTAATTCCGACATATTAAGACATTCGCCGTTATCACTACAGCGCAGCGTGCTTGCCTAGTAGTTGTCCACACAACAGTCATGGAAAATTATTTTAAGTTTTGGGGTGAGATAGCGTCGTACAGTTTTTATCACATTTTCGAAGTACACACCTCTTCATTACTTGTAAAATATACGATAAAATAATTAAAATACTACGAATCACATCAAAAATTGCCGAACCAACGACAAGGGAGATAATAAACTTAGGATTTACAAAAAAAAATTCATCGATAAAAGTAAATATTAGAGTTTTTATAATCTACCCAAATATTTCAATTTTGGTGGCCATTTTCAACGAGTTGTGAATAACTCACTATTAGAAAATAATAAATCATGTTGGGGTAGAGGGGGGTTCAAACCTCGGACCTCTGTTCCGTGAGTCCGCAACACTAGCCACGGGACCAAAACCCGATTATTGATATTTTTAACACAAGTGATTCACGAATCAAAAGATGTCTAGTACTCGTAACTCACTTTTTACCTTAATTTACCCTAATTACTTTTTAAAAAAAATTTCGTTTTTTCTCTCATATACGAGTATTTTATATCTAACCGTAACTATATTTTATTTTATTTGGGAAAACAACAGTTCTACATACATATTTATAGTAAACAAACAGATATAGTATATAAACTCAGAACCAATAACAGATTTCCACAAATTATTCAAAGTTAGTAAAGAAAATATAATACAAATTATATAAATACATATAAGTTTATACATATACAAATGTTATTTTCATGTATATATTTTTTTGTAATTAAAGAAAATACATTTTTTTTTAAAGAACAGTAAGTTATTGTAAATTGGGCGGGATAAGGACAAGAATGCATGAAGAGAGGATAAAACTGTAACGCAATTTATAAAATCAAATAGTCACTTATGTAAGTTAGGTAAAATAATTTGTAATCACCTGTTAGTAATACTTTATTGTGATAACTTTTATAACAATGATAGAATTCAATTAAGCTAGCCAATTTCAAAAATATATATTATAATTTTTTTTTTCATTATTTGTGAATTGATGAACAATATCTAAAAGAACTAATTGTGATTATTATACCAATGTCATGTGTATGATTTATTGTTTGTGAACCATAATAAATTAAATAAAACATAATAAAATAAATAAAATATGTACATGCACGTGGAATTGTATCAACAAATTAATATGTCATAGAACAAGGATGGATGGGCCAAAAATGTGACATCAACTTACTTTTATATTTGATCTTGAAATATATTTGCCCCACAACAGGTCAGGAGTCAAAATGACGGTGGTGAATTACAGCACAGAACATCCGGGCTTGAGATAAATGACATTTTATTTTTCTCGTTGTCACCGAGAATCGAACCCGGAACCTTCCATGCGTGAGTCAAGCGTCTTAACCACTAGACAACGGAGGCCGCCAATATATATAACTAACCTAAGTATCGAAGGATATTCTTTTGTATTTTCGAGTTATGATATAGCCGAAAAAATAAATAAACCGCTCTCATGTAAGGTTAAAAAAAAATCACATACGTCGTTGTTCTACGATCATCATGGTAATTTTATTGAATTATTAAAATAAAATGAAATAAAAATTGTTACAAACTTTTTCCTTTCTGAAAACTATTAATATAAAATATAAAGGTCTAATAATTAATCTTAGTTAATTTCTTCATCAGTTTTGAATTTTAATTTTTTGTATAAAACAATTTAACTACGAACATATTCGTTTATTCAAATGAACGGCACCGTGTGCCTTTTATATGCAGGGAGGAAAATACATTAAAAATATACTTAATTATAGTAATATGCAGGTAAGTAGGTATTTTAACATACATTAAAACTAATAGTCAATCCAACAAACCGAAAAAAACATTATATCTTATGAAAATTAAATCCAAAAAAGAAAATAAATAAACGAATTAAAACAATTTTGAATATTATTCAAACAAAAATATATTGAAACGTTTGATTATATGTCTAGGCGGATGAAAAATACAGTTCAGTGTGTGAAATAGAACCGAACCCTGGACGAGTGTTTTTGATTCGATGAGCAGTACCTGAGAGCAGTCTCAGGTAAAAATCCTGGATAAGAAAATACAGTGGAGATTAGTTGGCCACATTGTGAAGTGGTTGGCGCGTACGCCTACCTTTTTTTAATTCCTTAATTCGATTCCTGGTAGATAGACGTGAAATACAGATTTAAATGTTGTTTAAACTGAAATATTTAATTTTTCCTGGACAATCACCTGAATCGATTACGATTACGATCGAAATCCAGTGCTCTATGCACCACTGGAGAAAGATAGATCACCATGATAATCATCAGATTACGTTGATTTACACTGCGATTAAATATTACGTATTATAATTAAAAGTGGAAAATAAATATCACAAGTAATATTCAAGAGAATCCACCATGTCAACTATTTAAAAGTTCCTTAGCAGTCTTAAGAATAAGCCAAATTGAAAAGGCCAATTTTCTTTACGCAACTGAAATTATTTTTTGCTTATGATGAAACGTCAATCTATGTTAACAAATTAAAACGATTGAATGATAAATTTAAAATGACAGTTTGATCTGAAAATAGACATCAATAGTCTATTTTGACTTTTTAGAGAACACTAGAAATATTATTACATGTTATATACTTTTTTATTATTATTTATTTATTAATCATATAACACAAAGTATTTTAAAAGTATAATACGTTGAATTACATTCCCAGGAGTTACAACAACTCAATTCGGGACATAAATAATATTAACATTTAGAAAATAACACATATTGAGAACAACAAAGAAACAAAGCAAGTTTAGCACCTTTATAACTAAATATAGCACAACAATATATACACCAAAAATCTTTTCTTACACAAGCAGAATAAATATATAAAAAACGCTTTTAAGAATAAAAAAGTAGTGAATCTACTAAGGGAGATAAGGTCATTAACATCACATACAATGCAAATGATGCAGTCATAGTGATGATGAGAACATATCCATCTCAGTTAGTAAACATCTGTGTCAAAGAAATGTCGTATAGTACAATAAATACATAATTATTGGAAACATAATTCGGATATACAAAACGTGTATCAGACCGATCATGGTGTATACAATAGAGGCGAGGATAGATAGAGAGAAAATAAAAAATACGAAAAACCAAGTAGAAAAACTAAATAAAAAAAGTAAATAGAAAAACCAAATAATATATACCTCAAAGTAGATTTATTTATACATACAGAATCAAAATGGCACTCTGACAAAATTAGCTTGTTATAGGAATATGCCTAATATAATGATAATTATAATAATATTTGGTTGATTTACATAGCGCCATTTTCGTGAAAAATCAACTTAAGGGGGCTTTACAATTTTTTAAGTTAACTTGCATTCTAACTAAGCTACAGTTAATATCGCGCAGGGTTTAGGAAGCTAGAAAGATTAATATGCCTAAGTTGCAATCGGTTCCTTTATGGACTGGCCCGGTCTAAAGAACCGATTTGTTGCGGCAAAATACCTTTAAGGTACTCGTATATTCATGTTCATAAAAGCTGTTGCATAAAAAAAAACAAAATCTGCCCTTCTTCAGAGGCATTTAACGGTATTAGGCGGCAGGTTTTTTAACATGTTGGACCCTGATATAATGACGTATGTCAGTTGCAATTTGCAATGCATATAAGAAGATGATGTTCAGATAATATCCAAAGAACTGTTTCCTTTTTTTTTTTCGTCACATTTTTTTTGTTGATAAACAATGAAACTAAGCCAAATTATATTTTTTTCATTTTCATTATCAGCGCTATGATTTTTTAAAGTTTTGTATTTCCGAAATGACTCTACGTGTGACGTTTCAAGTTCTCTTCCACTTCTTCTCGGCCTGTTCTGCGTTCTGCCGATTGGTCCGTTGACGGTAAGTAAACTGAAAATCTTTCCCAACTCTATTATCATCTGTTGATTCAAATGAACTAGTGACGTCGTTCAAAGTAGAGATTTTCAAGAAATTTCGCTTTATAATTTGATTACTCTAATTTTAACCGCTCGTAAGAAAATATTTTTGTATCCAATTTCCCGTGCGCCTGGAATTCCTCATTGCATCTCATTTTTAAAAATATTTTGTAATTTGCATTAAAGTTTCAATTTTTATTATTATTTGTATATTTTGTAATTTATATATATTTTTTAATTTTATTATATTGCGTTGAATTGTTTAACCAGCATTCGAGAGCCTCTGTGCTTTGTAAAAACTGTGATATAAATTTATATAAAAATATATATTTTTTTAAATATCGATTGGCCAAGTACAGTTGCAAATTAGGTACCTTCCAGTGGCGTGTCGTCCATCCATGCGATACATGCGGCGCATGCCTTTAATATTGTAAAACTACGTACTACCTACCTACCCAGAGAATTTTCAATAATGTTTAAAAACACGTGACCGAGCTAAATTTTCACAGCTGTTCATCTCTAGTATTTACACTATTTAATTTACTGCTTATTTTATTCAAATACTCTTATCTTTGAGATAAGAATCTAGAATCAAAACACGAAACCATGACAGATAATTTTAATGATGATATTGTAAAAGCGTTAAGCGTCCACAGATCTACCCGTGGAATGTTTTTCTAGTGTAGGATGTTAGAATGATTAAATATTGATGGATATATATATATTTATAAATATATTATTTTTTTTAATATATATTCGGAACCCTGTATTTATTAGCCTTACGTGTCATGTACAAGGCTAAGGTACTCGGAAAAAATCGTTTTTGTTTGTCTTGGAAATGGGATGTTCGATCACTGATTTTGGTTTATTACCTTTATGAGTCCAATCACCATTGTTGCAAAGTTCAAAAACAATAGCGCGTGATAAATACTTTAAACGAGAGTGTGGATATCTGTTAAGGATATTCCATCTTTGCTGCATTCTGCTTCAAGATTATGGCGTTGCAAACTAAAAAATGGGCACTGAAATAACAGATGTTCGATACTCTGTGAAGAAATATCATCGCATGGACAATAGTCATCATTCCTTAATTTAAACCTATATAGATAACTTCTCATAGCTCCGTGTCCGGTAAAAATTTGGGTAGTTTTGAAAGTACTTTGGTGATGATGACGGAAGTTTACTGCATCAGCCAGCGTTGGGAAAAACATTTTAGTGATTTTACCTGTAGAAGAAGCGCGGTAATGATCCTCCCAACGCTGCTGCGTATTTTGTTTTATACAGCGTTTAGCAAAGCTAAGGGGAAATTCTGAGAAGAAAGGTGCCGTTCTTTTACAAGTTGCGGCTCTTGCTCGTTCATCCGCTCTCTCGTTTCCTACGATACCAGCATCTTATCCAGCATATTTGAATGTTCATCCCTCTTATTTTTAGATGCTTAATTTTATATATATTAAAAGCCGTGAGCGTCTGGACTGGGTTTTAGAACGCAGAAATGTAAAAGTTCAACCCTACGGAAATTGGATACAAAAAATATATTCTTGCGCGCGGAAAAAATTAGAGCATTAAATTAATTTCTTGAAAATGTACGAAATATATTATAATACATACGAAATATATTATAATACATTTAAATATTTTAATAAAAACGAACTGATTTGAACGACGTCACTTGCTCATATGAATCAACACTAATAATAGTTGTGGAAGATATCCGGTTTACTTACCGTCAACGGATCAATCGACATAACATACTGACCGAGAAGAAACAGAAGAAAATTTCCCTCTTTCCAATTTTTCCAAGAAGCTAAACTTTTAGACATAAGACAAATATATTGTGTTCAATATATTTAAGAACCAAAACTTATTTACAAGTAATTTAAAAAGATCATGTCAAAGAAGGAATCGTGTGTTAGAAATACCACATTGTAAAACGAGGCTCGCAGAGAGACATGCATATTTTATAGGCCCAAAAATTCTTTTTTTACTGATAATATTTCATTGATTCCAAACTTTCAAAATTTTCCTTCTTTTAAAAAACATCCACTATCCTGGATTCAAACTAAAGATATGAACTCTTTTTTTCTATGATTTATTTTGTTGCCCTTTAATAATAAGGAATATTTTCGTGTTTTTTTTCAATATTTTTTATTGCCTTTTTTAATTACAAAAAAAAACTACCGTATTATCTTTTACAGAATATTTTATTTTCTCTTTCTTATGTTACACAAAAATATTATAACCGTCTATTATTATAGGAGCAAAAATTCATTAACATTTTCCTGTACACCCACGAACAGGCCATACCTTTGTGGGATTTTTGTTTACTATTAATATGTATTTCATTGCTATGTAATTATCCTTTATTTTTTTATTACTTTGTTTTACCTCCTATGTATATAGTAAAAAAAAACATAACGCTGATAATACTATAAAAAAAAATATTTTTTGACTTATTTTATTAGTCTATATAAGAATATTTTTTAAAAAACCTTTGAACTTCCTCATTGAACGAAAAATGATTGGGCCATCGAAACATATGGAGCTAATGAGTCAAGTCTTTTTGTCATGTTCTTGACTTATTTAGTAGAATTTATTTATTTAAAATTTATCAAGAATATTTAATTACTCTTGAAAAAAAATAAATAGGGCTCATTAGTTAATTATACCGTGATAAAGAAGCTTGCATAGCTTTAAAACCGGTCGGTAGAAAAAATAAAAAATAAGTTGTTTAAAACAAAGTTATCTTATGTTTATTTTTTTGTAATGAATAACCACAAAGTACCTCAAATATAAATGTTTAATTTATTTTTATTCTAATAAAATGAGACAGACTTATTTTATCGTATAAATTTTTTTGAGTAAAAAATAAATAATAGTAATATAAAATACATTATTTGAAATAAATAGAAAAAGCGAAATTTTGATTAACATTATTCATATTTTCAATATTATATGGCATTGAATTTAGTTTATAAAACAAATATTAAATAACCACGCTTCCTCTCTCTTATCATTTTATACTATTTGCTTAAGTATTATTTGATAAACCTTTTATTGTGCCACATAACTAGATTCGCATTGTGGTTTATGTTGTGATACTCGTATAATACATATAGCCGTGCTGGAATTTTTCAGCTCATATGAATCGGTTAAGAATAACCGCGGTCTGACTTTTATTCATACAAACGTTTTCTCGTATTTTCTACCAAGATTATGGCACTCTAGCAAGGGTTTTATTTATTTATTTATTTCGACGGCTTACGCCTTTGACAAAGTATGAAATAATATTGATAAACAATTATAATGAAACAAAACACCTGTACACATACATTAAATAAAATCAGCAGAAAAAAAAGAAATAATAAAGGAAAATTAAATAAGAAATTAAAACATAGGTATGCAGAAAATAAACAATAAATAAAGAGTTTAAACATAAAAAGTATTGAAGGAAATTGAACGTAAAATTGTTCTTTTGATAAAAGGCGTAAATAAATAAATAAATAAAAAACAGATTTGATGTATCATAGTATAACCAGTAAAACAAGTATAACACTTAGTACATTTAAATAATTTAGAAAAGAAGTGATTAAAAAGTAATGATTTTAAGTTGTATAAAGATAAATGAAATAAATCTAAGTTTCCATGATTGTTTGCTTACATGGGGAGCCGTAGAATAGGTGAGTATTTAGCATAGTTTGAACTATGCAAATCAACAGCAAAAGAAGTATTTTGTCTCGTCCCATGCTGTCTCACATAAAAATTCACACAGTTTAAAAGTTCGGGACTGTCAAGAACATTATTTAATAACTTGAAAAGCAGCACTAAATCTGAAATTTCCCTTCTATCACTAATACATATTCATTTTAATTGCTTCATTAAACATTTCTAGTTTAGCTCTTCAATTGGAATGTTTAATTTGAAATTCATGAATCTTAAAAACTTGTGTTGGACCTTCTCCACACTGTTTAAATAGGCGACATAATGAGGAGACCAAACTGAGGACCCATATTCTAACTGGCTTCTTACTAGGGTCATGTATAACATTTTTAATGCATCAACAGACATTTTCTTACACACTATAGATATTTGTTATTTATTTGTCAGCTCCATTTAAAGCAGAAAGAGGTGTGCGTCAAGGTTGTATCTTGTCGCCAAAACTCTTCAACCTTTACGGTGAATATATTATGAGAAGAGCGCTGGATGGGTAGAATGGTGGTGTCAAAGTAGGAGGTCAACAAATATCAAATCTGAAATATGCAGACGACACGACACTGATTGCCAAAGATGAAACCGAGCTAGCAGAAGCCTTCAGACGGATAGAGTTGGAGAGTGAGGCTCTGGGTCTTAAAATAAATAAAACTGAGACAAAGCTAATGATTGTAGACAGAGCTGGCAGTATCCTAAGGACAAAGCAGATGCAAGACCTTGAACTGATAGATGACTTTGTGTACCTCGGTTCGCTTATCTCCAAAAACGGCAGTTGCAGACCTAAGATTGGTTGCAGGATTCAAATGGCCAAAGAAGCAATGAACCGTTTGGAGAAGATTTGGCGAGATTGAGGTATATCAATAAACACAAAAAAGCGGTTGATAGAAGCCCTGATATTATCCGTGTTCCTATATGGGGCTGAAACGTGAACAATGCGTGCCTACGACAGGAAGAAGATCGATGCATTCGAGATGTGGTGTTGGAGAAGGCTGTTGCGAGTGCCTTGGACAGCCAGAAGGACGAATGCATCGATACTGGAAGAGCTCCATATTACAACTCGTCTATCAGTGGTGTGTTTGAGAAGACATATTGCACACAATCTAGAAAAGGCAATAATGTCTGGCGAGTTGAAGGTAGGAGAGGCCGGGGTAGAATCCCATATAGATGGACTGACCAAATAAAGGTGGCTACGGGGCTAAAATTTGATGAGTCAGTTCGTCGGGCTGAGGACAGACTGGATTGGAACAAACTAATCAGAAGTGTTCATGATGATCACGATCCTCAGCATTGAGGGACCGACTTGGAAGAAGAATAGATATTTAACCAATGTCACCAATGCGTGTCTTTACTGTTTTGGTTTTTTGATAAATGGTTTTATTTTTCCAGAATGTTTAATCATTTGAACATAAATTTAATTTTGGTGTATGGACCGCACTTTCAAACTTATCTTATTGCCCTGCTCTGTGTAAATTGTTTCCAAGAAATAGGACAGGACAGTGGAGCAATAGTTGATTAGTTCAATTGTTGCATAAAAATCGATTGGAATACTAATTGAGTTGAATTGAAATCGAGTTTTATTTCTAGTTTTTCATAAAAATCGTGAAAGTAATCATGTATTTTCAGAACGGGTGTCTGAAATTGAAAGGACCCCGAAAAATGAGACTCAAAAAAGTTGAAAATGTTTATCGAAATCCATTCTTAATAAATTGAGCGATCGAGAGCTTTATGCTGGACTTACCCGTCTTTAAAATCATGACCCTGAAGATTTTCATAACTGATTATCGTTTTTACATGTGATACTTAAGATTAATAGGATTTTCTCGAGACTATTCGATTATCTCCATCAATCGGCTATGCGATTACTTCTCGGTATTGGCGCTTTAGTTTATGCTTAGGTGAAGTTGGGGCGTCTAAAAGTGAAGAAGAGATAAGAATATGACGTGAGGCCGCCTATTTGTGGCCACCTTTAAATAGAAGACGTAACGTTTGTGGGCACTTGCATAAAGTTTTATTCCTATATTTATACACGCATGCGGACTGGATTACTGGTCTAAATCTCAAACTGAAATATATTTTACAATGAAGAAACTTGGCGCTTACCGAAATCGTTTTTTGAAATGTTTTTCTAGGCATAAAAATTACCAACATTATTCCCTTATTCGTACCAAATAGCATTTTCATTGCATTATATATATATATATTTATATATATTAGCCTAAGAGTATAGATGTATATACTCTAAGATGCTAGCGGACCCGACAGACGTTGTCCTGCCCGAACGTTGGCTATCCTGCTATAAGTTTGGAAAAAGACTTTTCATTAATAAGTAGGTACCTACTTACTTGTTTATGGTTGAATTCCAAAACATAACATAATATTTTTTTCAAATATGGCATTCTTTTAGCAAACGTCAAACTCCGGTCTTCTCACCAACAGAGTGGTGTACTTATGTAGGAAAATGATTTTATTTTTAATATTGTTTTAGTATTACCTAAAATCCAGTAAAAATAAATAAATGGGTAGAAATTATAAGTAATTTAAAAAAAGGATCTGATTAAGATCCCAAAAAACAAACGCTGTTTGTAAACATTCAAAAATAAACTATTTTAAACACAAAAAACAACATTTTTCCATTTTTTTTGTAATATCATTCTCCTTGAATGCAACCCTGGTAGATCAAAGAATAAAACATTTATGCTTTTTACTTCTTTTTTACATATTAGATTGAAGATTTTAATATCTACAAACACGCACAGCGCAAAGTTCTATATTTCTCTAAAAACCGCACGTAAATCGGTTAAGCCGTCTAGGAGGAGTTCGGTGCCATCACACGTACAAAGGAATTATATATATAAAGATATATATTGTTTACATTACATTTTTATATGTCTAACACACTTAAGAGGATGCGCAGTCTGACTTTTCTGCACGCAAACTCATTCCGCCCTGGATTATTATTAGGTATATTATATATTATATACACTAGAGCGATGTTTTTTTTACACATTATAGATATTCACCATTGACGTGTCCTTTTTGTTTGTTTTTTTGATAAATTGTCTTTTGTAGGAGCTAGGACCGTCCAAAAACCCAAATATCGGTCAGTTTTATCTGCCGTCTTCGGACGTACGGTGATCGCGCCACTTGTCTGTTGGCAGATGAACGCTCGAAATGGTCTGAGTCGCGGAATGCGTCATCTTTTTTTACTTTGCCACCGAACCCTAATACAATGAATGCAGTTACCTACCTTGTACTGGGGTTCTGGCACCTTCTTGTTCGAAGCTTCTCTCGCGGCAGTCAGGATCAGATAAGATCCCGTGGTCAGGAAGGAGGGCACTTGACGTGAATACTTGATTTATATGAGCGATTACATGACACAGTGGATCAAATGAGTTGATCGCAAAAATAACTTATTTGCGATCGCGGTGAGAATATAAAAGACACATGCATACACGATGACAGTTGAGTTGTTATTATGGGACCGGGACACTATTGGTACCCACGCCCACGGTAGACATTGCAATATCTTAACCAGGGCCCAGTAAGTAGCAAATAATTTTGAACGCCTCAACCAAGTCAGTGTGTTATACACACATATATTAATGTTGCGTAACCATACAAAGATGATGATCATTTTTGGAAAAAGCAAAACGTGCCAACACAGAAAATTTCGGCGTCCGAAAAAACGGAACTGCGAGACCTCGATTTTGTCAATTTTAGTTAAGCGTAATCAGTTCGACGCCGACGTGCAGTTTCTTTTTTGCACAGTATTCGGGGGCATCTGCGAGGTGATTGAACAACTATATTCAAATACCTATTCATCAAACTGCTCTTCACCCGCATATTCTCTTAAGAGAGTACGGGTCCGTGGTTGTATATTGAGATTAATCCACAAATTTGAAAAATCCAGTGACCGGTTTCATCGCTTTCGCGACATCTTCGAGACTGGTCACTATCACTCGTCTTTTATTTATATAATAAATTACAATGAACTTCCATCAAGAATTTTCACTTACAAACTTAAATGTTTTATATTATAAAAAAATTTGACGGGAAAATAATCACAAAAACATAACTAATATTAATTATTTACTTATGTACTATATTTATCAATATGTATCTTTTTCGGGTGATCCCGTGTAAGTTGAATTGTTCCGACATATTGGCTACCATTGCAGGAGCCATCTTCAGGGTAAACTGTGTGTTTTGTAAAAAAAATATTTGTTCATGTACTAGTTATCTGTACCGTGTCACAGTCAGCAGTGGACCCCGTTCAATGTCATTTTTGTATTGTGCAGTGCTCTGTAGTTGAATTTAATTTCAGCCCATCGTCATTGTTTAGTTTATTTAAGTACTGGTGTATTTCAATTGCCTCTTTTATTATTCGTCCACTGCAATTTTTAGGTTTATTATGCAAAATCTTTGGTTCGATGTCAAAAAGATGTCCGGTGTAATAATAAAAAGTATTCTGTTATTGCAGATTTTCCAGGGTGTCCAAGTTTATACCGTCTTTTAGGTTCGTCGATTATTTTCGTTGCTGCGCCCTGTTGGTCCGATATTACTATATTTATATATATGTAAAAGTTCTACCCGCTTTCCATTCCAATCCAACTGGGACTTCATCCACGTGTAATGTGTATCCAGGTGAATGCACTCCCCATGCACTAGGTCCGCTTCCAACCCTCTCTCCATGGTGCCTCCTTTGACGATCTAATTTGATTGCCTACGAACACACACCGCACTGTTGGGGGCTGTTTCCCCTCCATGTCTGTGTCACCTTCATGGATAGACTATACAGCATTATTTATGCTGAACTTTTCATGTTTGTGGAAACTGCATTTCAAATAATATTCTTTGATGATACATGTAGAGGTTGTTAGGACAAATCGCGTCATGTTAGTAAACAGTATTTTTTTATGTCTAACATGTGCAACTGTTTCACAATTGAAATACTTATTAGTTTTTTTTAATATTCGAGTGATAAGTAATGCACATACGCTGTTTGAATACGAAAAATAGCAAGATCAGGCAAAAAGTACAATTCTTTACACTTTGCATCCCGGAGCCGTGTAAACACGTGATTATATAACCACGCGTTGTGTCCCGGTCCCGTAATTTCACATAGTTTACCAGATATCTAAAAAAGTGCACTTTATTGACATCTAGTGACTTTTATTTGTACTTTTTTACTACTGGTAAACTACGCGAAAACACGGGACCGGGACACAACTCCTGGTTATACAATCACGTGTTTACACGGCTCCGGGATACAAAGCACAAAAAAATGAGTTAGACCCTGTATATGTGCGAACATTGCAATGTGGCTCTCCATAAAGGCAAATTTTGGCAAAACTATCATACGAAAATGACTTATTAAATTGTTTTAAATAAATATGAGAAGTTTCAATTGATTTAACTTAGTGTTTTCATAATTACGGCACTTTTAAGAAACCCTTCACAAAGCATGAAATTTCACAGAAATGGGCAGGGCACAGGTAAATTTTATTTGTTTTTTTTAAGCTTCAAAATCATACGTTTATTTTTTAACCAAGTCACCGTTAAGTCTAACACATTTCTCTCAACGTGTAACAAGTTTCAAATTATTCCAACTTTTCTTGAATCCAGAACTCAAAGCAGCCTTCACCTCATCGTCCGAGGTGTAATAATTTTTTAAAAAATTAATCGCCCCGCGCAAAATCGGGAAAGTAAAGGAGGTGTGGAATCGTAGTTGCTCACAGAATTCCAAACGACTCTGTTTGTTCTCGTCTGTGAGACGGTTTGGGACCCATCGTGTACAGACTTCGCGATACCTAATTGTTCAATAATGAAGCTGATACGTTCCTCTAATATTCCAATGTGGTTAGCGATACGCTTTTGAGTGGTTCGCCTGTCATTTTGAATCAAATCGTCGATGAGTTTGCGATGTTTATCGTATATGGCAGTGATCGGACGTCCGCTGCATGTTTCATCAACAATTATATTTTTTCCAGGCTCGTAACTACAAAATTTTACCACCTATCGATTTACAGTAGACCTATCAGCATCAGCATCGTCAATATAACAGCCTTTAAATTATGAAGATTCTCAGTAGTAGTTACTTTCTCAGCAGTTGAAAATTCAATGAGAGTACGTTGCTTTACATAGTACTAGAACACGTCTCCATACTTCCACTTCTTAAAATACACTGGATGAACGCAACGCTTTCAAACCTGCGCACGCGTATAGATAGGGAATGTTACTTCCGCATACCACCTGACGCGCTTCTGAAGGTCATTTTGCTCGTGTTCTACAAGCATATGTGCATTTGTTTTCAGTCTACCCTCGTACAGATATATTTTTCGTAAAATAAATATTCTAATGCATATCGTCGATATACTGATAAAACCCTGTAAATGCATTATTGCCTATTCTAAGAAAAATCAATTTACTTCATTCATATACAAGTACAATAGTTATATGAAGAAACATATGTATAAGAAACTGAAACTGTTTACAAAACACACAGTTCACCCTAAATATGGCTCCTGCAATGGTAGCTGAAACATCGGAAATTCGTTTTTATCATTTTGTGTATAGCCACGTATTTGCGTAAAATTAATAGAAACGATAACAAAGATTCTGAAATACCGTCCTGGGGAGGTATTTTGAACCGCTCTCGCGGCCGTAGAAAACACTTTATCTCGTGTATTTACATACAAAATGGGTTTTTAATTTCCGCGAGAGCGTTTTGAATACCAGCCAAGAAAAATGGATATTTTTTAAAAAACTCTACAAAAAAAAAACTTTTAATTGCTAAACTCAAATTCTTAAATTTTTTAACAACACTGTAAAACACAACGACATTACAATAACATTTCAAATCAGATTTTTCAAAGCTAATATGAAAAGTAAACTCCCTTATTTATCAATAAAATTGAAACATACAAAATAAAATAATGTGGCACATTAATTCTTCTTTTTCCTGTTCTTCCTCTTAGCTGTATGTCCCATTGACCTGGGGTCAGCCCTTCTAGTCCTCAGTCTACACGTCGGACTAGGAGATCCGTCGTTTGGTTTCTGTTTTACGGCCGGTTGCCTCCTGACACGAAAACAGTAACACCTCTTGCTAACTGGGGCTTAAGATGCCACCGTTGACTTTTGTACCTCCTCTGCCATCCTCAACACAAAGTTCTCCTCGACACCGCTGTCTCCCAACAGCCCATAGCCCGAAGTATGCCCGGGTGGCCTGCGAAGATTTTTGCCCGTGCGGTTCCGCCGTAATGATGCAATTCATCTCCGCCATCACAGCCCTTGAGGTCTTCACCCTCGGCCCTGGGCAAGGGATCGCTTTACACCCCGCAATACTGGGTCCTCATACAAACTTTATCACCTAAACCCTTCGGTTTACTGAAGTGAAAGGTGCCCACCCCCGCGACGTGGACGCGCTGAATGAGAATTGAACGTAGTTATACAGAAAGCAGCCAGCCATTGAAAAGTGAAACTGAGATAATAGTACTTATGTTAAAAGGGTGAATAATTGAATCTACACAACAGTTGGAATGTTTTCGACTTTTGACAAATGATAAAAAATGAATACATTCGTTTTTTTAATGTTACGAACAAGAATCTAAATACGTATTTGACCAGTTTTTTATGATTTTTAAAATACCGTAAGATTATTCTAGTGCTGTGGGTGTTTTCTGCAAATTAAGTAGTGCCGTTTTTGTGATCGACACTATTTTCAAAAGGTGATTAAGACAGTTTTTTGTATGAAAGCGACCTAAGAGTTTTAAGCAGAACAAAAAATAGACCTTACTGCAGGCGATAACACCAAAATATCATTTTTCCAAAATTGTGGACTGGCTGCTTTGTAATTAATTAAGTAATTATTACTCCAGTGAAAACTGAAAAGGTGACTCTGCCTCCAGGAACCGGCTCAATAGTCTCGTTTAGGTATGACAGGTAAATATATGCCTACCTTGCCCACAAACCATCGCTCTAAACCTAGAGCAATGTTGCAAAATAATTATAAAACAAAAAAAACGGTAATCGTCACAACTGTAAAGAATGTCGTATTTGTATGTTTAAAAGATAATATATTTTACTAATTATTTATGCATATTTTGAATACGGGCGTTGCGGTTACTTATCTGCGAACTACGAACTCAATTTCTAATTCAGTGAACCACATGTGATAATGTAATATGGAGAAAACTACCTACTCCATAATAATTATTTATTTTTTTATATTTTTTAATTTGAAATTTATTCAATAACCCTTGCGGATTTTTACATTCATTTTATAAAAATTATATCGGTTTTTTTTCATTCTCTGTTGTTGATGATAATATTTTTTACACCCTATAAAAAGTTTGTCCGAGTCTTTTGTTTAGTTTTGTCTGGTAGTTGATTGTATAATTTTAGTCCCTGATTTATAAGTCTCAATTTTTTTTTTTATGGGAGTTGCTTTATTATTTACCTTGCTTATAATATACAGAGTTTATATTTCAAAAAGTGGATTTTTCTGCAATTAAATATCTTAAAATTTATCTAAACTATTGGGATCAGGAGGGATATACTAATGTGGGCTAATCATGGACTGTGATCGGCGAAATCGGGGGCTATTTTCTTAAGCGTAGCCTCCCGAGCCTTTTCGTCAGCCTTTTCGTTGCCAACGATTCCGCAGTGTCCTCGTATCCAGCCGATGTACACGTCCTGGTGTCTGCATCTTAGCTTCTGGATATTTGTTCTTATGTCCATCACAATAGGGTTGACCAAATTTTGGTCAGTTATTGCATGGACTCCAGATTCGCAATCTGATTAGTCTTGATTGTCCTTGTCTCGTTTTGGAATGTTGTATGCGATATTGTTCTGATATTCTTGTATTATTTCAATTTGTTGCAACAGAAAGAGAAAACACTTTTGAGAAGGGAATATGGAAGTCTAGGCATTTACAGGGCTCATGACCTGTAATTGGCTGGTTTAAGTGGCCACTTTACACACTGTGTTACATTCACCATTCTGTCCATTCTGCCGTGTAAATACCTAGACTTCCATATTCCCTTCTCAAAAATGTTTTTCCTCTCTGTTGCAACAAATTTAAATTTGAATAACTCCCTTGGGAAGAAATCCAGCCAGTCTGCAAGCATTTGGACATACTCGAAACATTGTTCTCGTATTATGTCCATGTTTATTACATTTTCTTTTAGAGCATAACATTTTTATTCGAATGACATATAACCTTTACCATTTTGTTTTGCTTTTGGTGCTAATTTTTTAATTTGGAGAAAAACAGACACAGCTTTTGTTGACACCCAATACACAATTTCGAAACAGTACTATCGACATTCATAGTTTAAAACACTATTATGTTACATTATTAGCTTATTTTTTAAATGAATAGAATCTACTTTTACTATAATTTTCTTATTATTAGTCATAAAAAAATTGTGTTCTACCATCAGCACTCATTTTAAACTTTTTGATATCAATCGTATTTTTCCAGTAGCCTTTATTTCAATTAAAAATAAAATGTTTTCCCACACACAGACCATATGTTTGTAGGATGTTGTGTGCTAATGTAATATTTTTTTTGGTATTTGTAACTTATTTAAAATTATTGTAAAATTCAAAGAAAAAAATAAATAAATTAAAAATAAATTATAATAATTGTGTCACTTTCGTCAAAATAAGAACTTCAGCCCTACGGAAAATTGGATATAAAATTGTTTTGAAACGCGCGGTAAAAATTATAGTATTAAATTGTACTGAAAATTTTCTTGAAAATGTACGAAAAAAACAATAAAAAATATTTTAATAAAAACTAACTACTTTGAACGACGTCACTAGTTCATATGAATCAACCAGTGATAAGGTTGTGAACGATTTCCAATTTCATAATAATTATTATTATTATGGATAACTTATATAGCGCCATTTTCGTAATATAACACCTCAAGGACGCTTTACAAAGTGATTATATAAAGATATAAATTTAATTTGAACTTTTTAATCTAAGAAAAATAATGTACTTTGTCACCACATGCTAAGAATTTATTCAAATGATTTAGAGAACAAGTGGGTTTTAAGTTTCTTCCGAAACATCACTTCACTCTCACAGTTTCGGACCTCTACGGTAAGACAACGGACCAATCGGCAAAACTGACCGAGAAGCGGAAGAGAACTTGAGACGTCACACGCGGAGTAATTTCAGAAATACAAAATCTAAAAACCACGGCCCTAATAATACGATACAATTTTTTTTAATATTTTATATTGGCTTATTTTATAAGTCTATTTACAAATAAAAATATATGGAAAAACCGCTGACTTCCTCATTGAAAAAAATGGTTGAGGAAAAAAAAAAGAACTAGATTATTTATGGTTCAACTGGCTTTTATCATCATTGGTACATAGGGCACTGCATTGGTACCACAACGTATCTTAATCATTTTTGTTTCGTGAAGGCAAGGTGATCAGTCTTATGCTTCAGATTCCAGTCCAGGAGCTATGAAATATTCTAGTATAAAAACACCCTTCTAAATCAATATTTTACGTCAATCATGCCGGTAATCGACCACGAGACCTCTTGCATGGTAAGCGAACGCGCTGACCATTACACCACCAGGCTGACGTCCGGTAAAGATGCGGTAACACATATTATAATATGTAAGCTACATTTTGAACGTTATGTTGAGTGAAGGAATAAAGCCGAGATTATCAGCTTTATTTATGTCCATGGGTGAAGTGTTCACACTTGAGCTGAGAATAGATTTGTTTAAAAATAATATGTAGGTACACTGAATTAGTTGGCCAGAAACAGCTACGGACAAAGATAGAACTACGTCTATTCTGGTCGAGTGACAATGACCCCCGATACTTACTGTCGATAATAAAATTAAAGTTGATTCTACATTACCTTTCACAATATATTTTATTATGAAAGGTAAAATAATAATTCTTGCTATAAGTCCCATGTCTGTTGCAATCCATTTCTTTTTATGTTCCCAACCGTGTCACCTGAAGTAAAAAATTGCCATTTATCAAATCTTCTAAGAGCAACTTTTGTTTGTATGCCCCAATCTCTAGAATGTGCAGATTAGTCGATTCTTCGCACAACTTGGAGTTCTTTAGGATAGATCTTTCCACTTTTCATAGTTTTCTTCGCCATTAACGCAGTGTGGGATGGAAATGGAATGACATGGCTTATCTCGAAATCTTTTATGTTGATTATGTTCTACATATTGTATACCATTATTTTACTGCCCTTATTTGTCTTTGCTACATAGCTTTATGTTATTTTTGTTCAACTTCTTATACATATTATTTTCCATAAAACTGTTGTGATTGGCTTAGGCCGTATCTATATATATATATATATATATATAAATTTAGGTTCTGTATGTTTGTGGCCGCAAATCTCGGAAAGTAATTGATGGATTAACTGATTTTTTTTACAGAACATTGCATTTTAGCAGAAGAGTGTTTCTGTATTATTTTTATTCGGAAGTTCCAAGGGAAACAGAACATTCCATGCGCTTTAAACTGACTCATAATTTATCATAGTTAACAAGTTCTGAATGTCAGTTCTACACAATGCAGCCATTTTATCAATTTTAGCCAAAATTTATATTCTCTCTTCTTATATTTTAAAGCATAGTCACATCAATGCAAATAAAGATATTAAACTAAGTACCGTGTTTTCTCTGTAAATGTATAGTTGCTGGACTGTTTTTATTTACTCCCCTAATAATTAACATCAGACAAAGCCACAGCGAAGTGAGGTTGGGATCAGCTAATATATAATAAATAAAAAAATATAGTTTTTATATCTTAAAAATGTTTAAAAGTGCATATCTAAATTTATCCATGTAAAACAAAATATTTTTTTTTTTTATAAAATAATAAATAACTATATGATTTTTTTTGTGTTCCGAAAAAATAATAAATAAATAAATAAAAATAAACAAATAGTAAGGAAGGAGGCCGACATATCTCTACTCAATTTTTCTTTTTAGGATTTTTGCTAAAGAATAGCCATCGCGTCGAGTCGAAAACACTCGTCCGGGATTCTGTTTCTGTTTCACACAAACGGAAATGTATTCTTTATCCGCCTGGACAGAGACAAAAACGCATAATATAAAACTAAAAAAACCTTCATTAGAAATAAATATGTCCAGAAATCACAATACTATGTTCGCATTTGAAACAATATGGATATATCACCTTTTTTACCATTTTAAATTAATAAGGGAATATGAAATAATGTTGAGTAAAAATTTTTTTTTCTTTTTTTCTTTAAGGAATAACCCGCCAAGCCTCTTCTTTAGAAGCTTGTCAGCAGGTGGGAAATAGGATATGGTAGGAAGTTATGAAAAATATGCCTCAACACCCAGACCAATGGAGAAAAAATCTTTCTTGGATTTTTTTCTTGCTACTGGTGGGAATCGAACCCGAGACGCTAGTTTCACTGTAAGCTGTCTTAGCAACTGCGCCACGGCGCCTGTCCCCCCCCCCATTTACGAAAACGGTTCGTTTCATTGGCCACGCCCCTAATACGTCACGATTCGGTTAAACTTTGAACTTTGTTTATGATCGTTTAAATTAAAATAGAATATCGTCAAGAATCTGGATCTCACAATTGTTAAGTTTAAACATGTCGCGTTTTTGTAAAGACATGTTTTTAAACAATTTTATTTTTAAAATTATGTATGAAAACATTTCTCTACAATATTTATATTGATTTTGGAAATACAATTAATTATTTTAAAATCATTTCGCATGTTTTTATCGGTTTTTGTAGTGTGTGATATTTTTCTATTATGTATGATAGTGCTAAATCATCTTTTTATATATTTTTTTATCCGAACTGTATCTAAAAGGGTAGCGCTGTTTGCTTTGAAATCCCTCACTATAACTCCCTGTCTTCGTAATCCCTTACAATTGTTTGTAAATGTAAGTCTATTTTAGTGCAGTGACAATGACCTCGCGGTCTAAGACAGTGTTCCATCTGCCAGGTCTATAAATAGGTGCCCATGTCGACCATCGCGGGCTCTCCAAGGCTAAAGGTATTTCGGGTACCTGGAAAGAGGAACTTTCGCTTACCTCAGTACAAAAATGTGTACAGTAAATACTCACATATTGTTACTATAACATAATCGATTAAAAAAATATATTTTATTGTTTTAAAAACTCATTTATTATTTTTTAAATATTCAAGGCACCTCTCCTTTATCGCACCGACAGAGTTTGACATTTTGAAAGAGCGTATTAAACTCTCAAGGACAATTTTCAAGAGAATGGTTTAGGACTGGATTTTCTTTAGATGGAGGGTTTTGGGTTGGAAACTCCTTGATGATTTCAATGATTTTTATTGGGGAAACGATTATTACATGCTTTTTAAATAAATTTAGATCTTTGTTTATTCCTTTTATATAACATTACTCTTTTTATTATAATTGGGAAATATCATCTTTTAATTTTACAATTTGAAATAAATAAGAGGCTTTGAAATAATATCGAGTAAAAATTTTTATTTTTTTATTTCTTATTATACCTAGTTGCATAAAAAATGTTTTAATTTATAATTTAGAATTCCCGCGAAAACAGGTCAATGCATTAGCCACGCCCCTAATACGTCACTATTTGGGTATTTTTTTAACTTTGTGGCCGTTTAAATTTAAATAAAACATCTTCACAATTATCAATGCCAAACATGTCGCGTTTTTGTAGGGACATTTTTTTAATCATTTCTTTTTAAAGTTATGAATGAAAACATTTCTTCACAATATCCATTTTGATTTCGAAAAAACAATTGATTGATTTTTCTAAATCCATTTCATGTATTTTTATCGGTATTCGTATTATGTGATAATTCACTATTGTGTATTGTGTCTTAAATAAATAAAATAAACATATTTTTATAATACTAAGACTTTATTTTTATTAGGTTTTTTTTTAAGAAATATTCTTTAGATTTACTCATGTCTTTGAATTTTCAGACCATTTCTTTTGAGTCATAAACAATTTGTGATAAAAATCGAGTTGTGTTGGACTAGGATTTGAACCCCGGGCCTTTGTTTTGTTATACAAGTACTCGAGTCATCGAAACTCAACATAAAATTGGACTAGTGTCCGTATAATGTAAATAACTTAAGAGGAAACGCGGTCTGACTTTTCTTCGTACAAACGTATTCCCGTGTTTTCTTCCTGGCACTAGAGCAGTGATTTTTAGTTAGGCAAAATCAATCTGAGGTAGGAATTTTTTTCGCACAGCATCAGGGAAACATTAGTGAGAGAGTGTCAGAAAAACAATACTAAAATACCTATTTATCAAAATTTAGACTGCCTATCCTCTTAAGAATTTGGAAATAAATTAAATTAAATAAAAACTATTTTTCATGATAGTCCGGTAGCTTTCAGAATTTTCAGTGACATTTTAAAATTCACTCCTCGTGTTTTATGTTGAAAAATTTCTTAGAAAGCTCTTTTTGTTCAAATTTTAAAAAGTTCATTATGTATAAAGGTTTAAAAATATATAAAGAGATGCCTGAATGGATGAATAATGAAAAAAGTTTAAAGGAATTGAAAAATAAATATTTTTTTACTGCAAGATGATGCAAATAGATATATAATTAAAGTAAGTGTAAATATTATAATTAAGAATAGTCCAGAAGGAGCGTAGAATCATATTTGAATACATTGAACTGTGTCCAAAAAAAACCCTACTTCACCCCACTTTTGTCGCGCGCATGCGCAAAGTCGCCGCGTGATGTTGCCAGATTGCGAAAAATACTCGTATAATCATAACTCAAATGTAAGATAATTAAATTTTTTGGAAAAAACAATTTGTTAATTTCTCTAAAATTTTATTGAACTCGCAGAAACATTCATTGACACAACAAAGTAGATAAGTCAAGAGTCACTTAATAAGAGTAATTTATTTAATGTACTTTGAACTTAAAAAATAAAACAACTTCATAAAACGGATATTTTTTAGACATGTTAAATAATATTTTATGTTTTAAAGATAACGTCGGTCTAATGTCCACTACGGCGTTGTTTAAACCGAGAGTCCGTTTTCATTAGTTCTCTCATTAGATGAGCAAAGTGGCGTAAATAATTTGACTATCCTGGCAACACTAACAAAATGTCCATTTTGTTTTCTTTGAAAATCTGACTGATGGAAAAATAATTAAATTTTTAATTGAAGCATTGGCTACTTTCACATTCATTTGCTACTTACACGTGAAATGTGATACCATATTGATTCTTTAAGATGCCAACAGTATTTCTACACTTTTAAACGACACAACACGGCATACTTGAATTCAAAACAGGAGTTGCGTACTGAGCGACGTCTACAAAGAAACTAATGGGTCAAAGCGTAAACCTACTCATTTATGAGTAGTTTAGTCGCCTTCTGTTTGATGCGCGTACGCGGTTTCTGGACTATTCTTAATTCTATGGTGTAAATATTAGTTTTTATACTAATTGTAATATGAGCTTACCTAAAAAAACACTGTTTTTATTACTGAATGGTGTAGAGCCTATATCATCACACATAGCTGATCCAAAGATCTGTAAGCAGATTAAGACAAATAAAATATATATCTAATAAAGATTAACAACAACTCTTAACCGAATTTATTTCAGTCATTTTGATTGGCTGGAAATAAGTGTGAATAAAGTTAATGCTTTATCAGAAACCTACTTCCGGCGATCAATACTAGAACCACAGTTTCAATGAGCAATAAAATAACACGGGTAAGCATTTAGTCGGAAAGTGGGACCCTGAAAATCGATCTCAAAGCTCTGAAGATGGCATTGCCAACACTTAGACTATTCTGAAAGTTGTCAATAAGTATTTATTTATGTCACAACGGAACATAGTTATGCAGAAAGCAGCCAGTCCAACATTTTGAATAAATGAGATATTAATGTTACCGGGTGCAGTAAGGTCAATTCTATGTTCTGCTAAAAACAGCCAGGCAGCTTTCATACAAAAAAACTGTAATAATCACAATATTTTGAGTTTGTCCAAATTTTTGTAGACAAGGACTGGATTCGACTCCCTGGGGAGTTGTTTATATTAACATTTTACAACAGAGATGAAGAACATTTTAGAGAAGGTAATATAGAAGTCCAGGAATCTACAGGGCTTATGACCTGTCAATGGCTGGTTTAACTTCACAAACATCAACAGATGAAAGGATTGAAGGAATATAGATGTTCAAATATGGGCAGAATGGTGAATGTTACACAGTGTGTAAAATGGTCACTTAAACCAGCCATTGACAGGTCATAAGCCCTGTAGATGCCTAGACTTCTATATTACCTGCTCTAAAATGTTCTTCATCTCAGTTGTAATATGTTAATATAAACAGCTCCCCAGGGAGTCGAATCCAGTCCTTGTCTACAAAAATTTGGACAAACTTAAAATATTGTTGATAAATCCACCTGGTCCATGAAGAAGTATAGAAATTGAAAAAATAACATTTTCAGGCGTTGCCTAGTATTTTTTTTATTTTTTTTATTTTATTTAGAAAACATACAGTCATACAAAATCAGTATTAAAAACAACAATTTTTTAACATAAAAAGACCAATTAAGTTTTCATAAATTAAAAAGATATAAACATTAAATTTGACAAAAAATAAAAAATAAATAAGAATTTTAAGTGAAAAAAAGATAATTGTTGACATTTGCGTTTTCCATGGAGGTAATAAATTAAAATAAATAAAAATACCGAATGTACACTCCGAGCCATCCACGCACACACATGAACGCACATATAAAACATACACAAACATATACATTACATGCGGCACATATGCATAGCATAAACCACTCAAGATGTACATTCAGCAACTATCCCAAATAATCGACCCCATGAAGAAATTTTCTGTACAAATGCAACGTGCAGTTAAAAATGTCTACATCAATACTGAGTCCGTTATAATTTCTACAGGTGCGTCTAATGAATGAATTCGAGGTATAATTGTTTTTAGTATGTAGGTGAAATAATTCAGTTAGATGAATCTCACCCGCATAAATAAAGGTTTCAGCTCTTTAACTTCACAAACATCAACAAATGAAAGAATTGAAGGAATATAGATGTTTAAATATGGGCAGAATGGTGAATGTTACACAGTGTGTAAAGTGGCCACTTAAACCAGCCATTGACAGGTCATAAGCCCTGTAGATGCCTGGACTTCTATATTACCTTCTCTAAAATGTCCTTCATCTCAGTTGTAATATGTAAATGTAATAATAACCTTCAGAAAATAGTGTATATCACATAAACGGCATTTCACAATTTGCAGAAAACACCCACAGCACTAGAAAAATCTCAAAGTATAGATGCTGATAAGAAGTTAAATACCTCCGGAAATCTAGTTCTTTTAAATAAATAAAATGGATAAATAATAAATACATTAATATTTTTATTATATTAATTCAATAATTTAAAAACACCTGTCAGAAAAAAAACATACTTTATTACTGAATGTCACCTCACACATTCCAAGTTTGAATGAGGTAGTATTCAATATTAGATCCGGCTGTTTTGAGCAAAATGCATATTTTAGGTTGTGCGGTCAGTCAGACTTCAATCATTAAAATTCATTTAAGACATTATTAAATTATTTTTAATGTTATTGTGATAAAGTAATTAAGTGATTATTTACAATTTAGTTCCTTTATATAAATAGACCAGAAACAAAAACCAATTTCATATTTTTAAATATAAAACTAATGCTTGCCAAAATTCTTATATATGTAGAACTTGCAATCTGTATAACAATAAATTTAACCATATTGATATTAATAATATAACATGCAACAATTTTAGAAAAGTAATTGAAAATCAATTTATGTTTCACTAATTTTTTTTTTTTTTTTTTTTAAATATGTTTTTTAATATTCTCTTATATAATATCTTATTTAACCGAAATACCTACCTGTGCAGTTACATTGTGTATGGATATGTACATGTACATGTGTATGTGAGTTTGATATTTGGTTAATTATTATAAACACTTTATTTTATTTTAGTTTTTGAGTTTTTTATTTTTTTTATTTTTATAATTATTGTTTTCTTCAATGAAGTTGTTCTTCTTATAAGGCTCAATAATTATCGCAAGTGTTATACTCGCTGCATATGTATGTATACTTATTATTATGTTATCCGCACTGTAAAATGTACATACATATCTAAATTTAATATCTATTCTTAACTTCTTATTGGTAATATTTATCTTTTAGCTTACGAGAAGGCCTGTAATTGGATCTTAATATATAATTTAACCTACACTGTAATTAATAAACATTGTAATCTGTTGGCTTTCCAAAATAAAAATAAAATAAAAATAAAATAAAAATATTAAATAATATATGCTCAATACATAATGATACAAATTACATACATAGAATTTTACGAGGGGTGGCTGTTTTCTGCAAAATGCACATCTTAGGTTGTGTGGTCAATCGGATTTAAAAAATCATTAAAACTGGTCAAATACACAATTAAACTATTTTTTGTTTTGTAACAAAACGAATATGTGAATTATTTATCATTTGTCAAAGTAAAAAATATTCCAACTGCTGTGTAAATTTAATTGTTCACTAATTTTACAAAATTGCTGTGATCTATGTTTCACTTTTCTATGGCTAGCTGCTTTCTACATAACCACGTTCAATTGTAGTTAGCGTTACTTTACGAGTTAGGCAATGACATACTACAAATCATGATAAAACAAATGCAGCTTATAATAGTTAATGAACAGGTTTGCAAACGTATTTACATATTAGGTTAGAAGAACTCTGAGATAAACAGGCGAAGTAAGCTTATTTAAAATATTGCAAAAAAGTGATAGAATGTGAATGTTTCTTCTATGCTTGATACTGAGCCAGTGTAGTTGCGTGCGATATTCGGTGATGTGATCGAATTTGCGAAGATAAAATATATAACTTTTTCAAACATTCTGCAATTGTTCCAACTTATCAAGTTATTCAGAGTTAGCATCTGTTTAACATACATTTGCATAGTCAAAAAGTGGAAGAAAGCTCTGGACTAATGTTTGTTTAACATTAATTGGTAAGAAATTTTGCAATATTTTAAGTGAGTGCTTACTACTATAAAGTTTACGACTAACTTCGTTAACCTGCTCGTGCCACCCTAAATGCTTATGCATGATAATACCTAAGTTTTTGACTCAAGTCATGAATGGAATTTCTGTGCCATCCATTTTGAAAAGAGGAATTGTGGGAAAATTGAATTTTGAATGCATTTTTTTACTACCAACAAGTACAATTTGAGTTTTGGTTGGATTTATGAGAAGTCCATTTTTTGTCCATGAAGAGATATGTTCGAGTGCAAGTGACATTACTTTATGTGTTTCAACAATGTCATCAGGTTCGAAATGAATATACAATTGCAAATCATCGGCATATAAATTGTACGAGCAGGGGGTCCAATAGGTGTTATGCAGGAGTTATATACGCGGCATTTAGTTTTCACGAACATACTTTAAGGATATACTTTTGTCTTACTTACTTGTGACTTAAAGTGTAAAAAAAAAACTTCAAATCCCTCTCATTTAAAGCTGAAGAAAATGACATGCGTCGTTGTTCTACGATTGCGACGAACTGCTCCAACAAACTCAAACAAGGATAGATTTTTTTGATCGTATTGTGACAGGTGATTAAAAGTGGATATCCGTAATCAATATCCTACATTTTATTGTTTTTAATGGCCTCTGTTTTCTATAAAAGTACCTACTATTTTTACAGGAAAGAAGTTTATTCTTTTGACATTTAATCACGCTTCGACCTCCATTTTCAGTGCTTGTTAAATGAAGATAGCAAAAAGATCACCTTTCTTTCTACACTAAACATGTGACCTTAACGTAGATAAGCTTAAATATAGATTTATTAAATGTCAAAAAATTGATCATACAAGTTAAGTCGTTAATGTCTTGGGGTGGGAGAGAGACGTACTGCACGTGATGGTACTTTAGTTTCGGTTTGGTGATGTCACAACGCGTTATACAACTGGGATGTCCAATATGCGGCCGGCAATCCATATTTATCATCATTAAACTTTTAACCGCGCCAGGGCCTCGATTATGATGGAAAGTTAAAATTTATCTTCAATTTTATCTACAAAGTAAAATTAAGTTTTCTGTGTGAAAAACAGAACATGTTTACATTTTTTTTCTAATCATGTTCAATTACTGGTTACCAACGTAGATACTTTGAATTTTCTTACAAATATACACAATTTCGTACGTAAATATCGATATTAGTTTATATATTAATTTGTGAATGCCATTTTTTTTATACGTATTTATGTACATATATTTTTTTTTTGTTTAAATTCTTTACAAGTTATTTACAATTTGCTTTTTAATTCAATCACTTTTCTTATTTGCATATTTTTTTTTTTTTACTATGTAAAATTTCACTTTTTATTTTGCATGGCAGTATGCTTTTTATTGTTTCTACATGTATACAAAAAAGCGTCGTTTATTTTTTAAATTATTACTTACTATGTTTGTACTTACCTGTATATTTTTTGTAAATGCCCCTTGGGCGTACTGTAAAATTAAATGAAAAAATAATAAATACCGTCTCAGTATACATATACCGATGAAGATAGCCGTTCATAATCCCGGCTCAGGAGTGTTTTTCTGAACCACTCTCGCGGCACGAGAAAACAGTTTTTCTCGTGTATTTTGTATGTAAATACACGATATAATACGGCCGCGAGAGCGTTTGAAATACCAGCCCAGGGGTGATATTCCAAACGCTCTCGCGCCCGTAGGAAACGCTTTTATCTCGCGTATTTTGTATGTGCGTAGAGATAAAAGTTTTTCCTACGGGCGCGAGAGTGGTTCAGAATAGCGCCGCAGGTGGTGCATACGGCACTGCGTATCTCGACCATCTGATACACGAGTGTAAGGTGATCAGTCTTTCGCCTTAGGTGCCAGTTTGTGACATTGTGACAGTGAAATACTTCAGTGAAAGCACACCCTCCTCATATCTGAAAACCGTTTAAAAAAGAACTTGAATTTTTGTATCGGCTTTCCTCATACTAAATATATTTTTTTGGTCATTTATTGAATTCAATTACGAGTACATAACCCGCGATTTTAATTGAATGCTCTACTGCTTTTATTGCCCCTTTTACTGTGGCTTTGGTAGATTAAATAATTTCTTCAGCGCAAAACCACCTTAAAAATAAAATATTTATTGTCAACCTTCCCAGAAGTCGAATCCGGGACCTTAAGCATGGCAGGCCAACGAGCTAACCAATCCACTACAAAGCGGACTTTTTTCAACTCGATTTTATTATTCAGGATATTTACCATACCAGTAGCTCAATCACAAAAAACTATCGACGTGCTTAAAAACATGCTAAGCGTTTGAGCGATCACAATGAACAATAATGAACATGTTTAAATTATTGCAGTCATAAGTCAACGCTCGTGTCGGTTTGTTTTTTGTTTTTCTCGTAAATAAATACAGTTCACTGGCGAAAAATAAGCGTTTACTATAAAAAAATAATACAATGTGTTGCATTTGCAAAATAGTAAGGAGTATCTAATACAAAAAAGTGAAAATTAAATAACAATTACTATAGCGACTGCTTTTCTTGAGAATTGGCTTGCCAACCGCCGGCCAGTGCAATAATTGCATGATAAATAATAAATAAAAATAGCAGTTTAGGAATATTTTCCATATTAACACCAGTGAAATTCAAATATGTGATTGCGCAGCAGGATTATACGCCGCGAAACGAAAACATTTTGACATTAAATATTAGGTGGTCACGGATGTTCCATTGTGATCGTGACTACGATAAACAAACATGGTGAGAAATTGTTATCACGTCGCTTATTAGCACGTCGATAGTTATTTGTGATCGAGCTACAGGAGAGCAGCCCAGTTGAAAACATTTATCTAGTATTCTGGTCCGATCTCACACATTTCTTTATCATTTTAATTACTCATCTAGGATCCTCGTTATATCTCACTCTTTTATGTAACTAAAATATAATTACTTTTAAACAGGCAGATTACGCCATTTCAAATTTAGACTAAACTTAGATATCTGGGATCTCAATAAAGACTACGTATTGAACTAAAATTTGTTGCAATAATTTAAAGATAATGAATTGAACATGTAAGTGGCCTAAACAAAATTTTAATTTTTTGTTTTTGAAAAGAAATACAAGTATTTTAAATCACATACATTTTTGTGACATTTTCCTTTATTTCAGCGTAAAAGTATGCCTTCGGTAATACTTAAAAAAAAAAAGAAATATTTTAGTTAAAAACTATTAATAATGATTTCCTAATTTTGCGTGCGTTTTACCAGACTACAGCCTTAATTAGCAAAAAAATACAATATAAAAAAACAGCTATGCTTCGCTGCTGTGCCCTCCTGTGTTTGTTTGAAAATCAATGTTTTCAATATTTTTCATAAGCATCTGTAAAAATTGCAAGCAATTTAAATTTTAAAAATACGTAAAATGTTTCTTCACCTTCTCCTTCTTATGGCAACACTACGCGGTGAAGGTAAGCTATCATTATGGCGATTTTTATTTTTAAATTTTTTAAGGTATCCAAAATAAAACACTTTTATTGGATTTAATGCTACTTACAATTTTTTTTAAATATATGTGTCGCGTTTCGTCTTGTTAGTACATTATTAAACTGAAATTAAATAAAAGTATCTAAATTTGTTGCAACAGAGGGAAAACATTTTTAAAAAGGGAATATGGATGTCTAGGTATTTACAGATCTTACCTGTCATTGGCTGGTTTAAGTGGCCACTTTACACACTGTGTAACATTCAATATTCTGCCTATGTTTAAACATCCACATTTCCTCAACAATGTTTTTGCAATGTGGCAGATCTGAAAAGAGGCCAAAAGACCTTTAAAACTGATTCATGGGTGGGGGCTTTCAATGTTGACTTTTATGAAGTAATAGAGCTGAAACCTATCAGGCTCTCTCCACGCAAAAAACATGTCAATCGGTCGCTCCTCGAGACGTGAAGGAAACACAAACAAACATACAGAATAATAGAGAATAGATAAATTACAGAATAGATTCCTTAAGCTTCTGGATCGTAAATCTCTTACATATTTTGACTCGTATGAAGACTCTTCTTCTTTTCATAGTTTAACTTCCCTTACTAAACGTAGAAGCATTTCTGATCTGTCTTTCTTCTTCAAAATTTTAAACAATTTTATCGATAGTCCATATCTCTTGGAGCGTATTTCAATCAATTGTCCCGTAAAGTCAACACGAGGAGTTCATTTTTTTTTATAATTCATTGCCCAAAAAAATAATGCTAAAAACTCGTTTATTTATCGTAGCTGCTCCAAATTTAATTTACTTTGTCCCCATTTAGATATTTTTAATACAAAATTTTGTGACTTCAAAAAAAAACTTTTTGAAACACTGTAAAATGAAACAATTGTCAGTATTCCTTTAATTATGTTTATTTTATTAAAAAATCAAAATTTTGAATTGGTCAACTATATTATGATAATCCCTCTCCTCTACTCCTCCACTCTATTTCCTCATCCCTTTACCTTCTTACCAGCTCTTTTTTTTTATCTTTTCTTAAATAATATAATATTTTTCTCTTTACTGTGTAACATGTTCTCTCATTATATTTGTGAAAAACTTTAACTGGATGTTTGTACTATTTTTTATATTTTGTATTCTTATATAACAACTGTTGTTTTTCCTTAATAAATAAATATAAATAAAAAATTAATAAATACTTTCACATTTATAATATAAGTATGGATGGATGGATGCATGTCCACTGGCCCCGGATCGTTTAATTAGGCCCCAGTAAAATACAGTTGTTCTCCCCTGATGTCGGCGTCCAAGTATTGTCGTCTGCTGACGTCACGTGACGTCGGTGTATGTCCTCGAGTACGTCACCGCTAGAAACGACATATCTCCGCCATTTCGTCACTGGACTACTTATATTGCCCGTCTTTTGTACATCGACAAAGAACAAGAAGAATGGTTGTTAATATTCCCCAAGGATGTTTAAATATACGCGATGCTGTCCTAAAGCTCGAAAACAAAAAGACTTAAGATTTTAATCATAATCGTCATTTTACCCATGTCAACTGGATTTAGATTATCGCCATAAATATTATTTGATTGCAGTTCTTTATAATTAGGTAAGTTATAATCATTGAATGACACATTTGTTTTATTACATGAAAAGCGACAAGGATAACTTACTGTTACAATCGATTTCTTTTCATGTTCCCAATCTTGTCACCAGATGTAAAAATCTGCTATTTATCAAATCTTCTAAGAGCAACTTTTGTTTTTATGCCCAGAATGTGCAGATTAGACAATTCGTCACACAACTTGGAATTCTTTGGGATAGATCTTCCTGCTTTTCTATTCGTTGACCTGATCGTGCCATCCTAAATGCTTATGCATGATCATTCTTAGGTTTTTGACTAAAGTCATGAATGGAATTTCTGTGCCGTTTATTTTGAAAAGAAGTCGTGTGGAAATATTTACTTTCGAATACATGTTTGTACTACCGACAAGCACAATTTGGGTTTTTTGGTGGAAATTTGGGTGGAAGATGTGTATGTGTACGTATGTAAATATATATTTACATATTTAATTCTATTTTTATACTAACGTAAACTGTACTTTTTTTTCTTCCCTTTTGAGCTATAACTGTTTTTCTATTTCTTCAATTTTATTTTTATCTATAGGAAACATATTGGATAACCATATTTGCCGCAACAAATCGGTTTCTTAGAACAGGTATTTGCCCATATAGGAACCGATTGCAACATTAGGCATACTAATATTTCATATACTGAGCCTACTCCTAGTGCAAGCAGAATTTGCCAGAGTTGTGCCACTATGTAAAATATGAAATGTATGTATAAATTAATCAATTATAATAAAATTAATAAAGATAAGATGAACTGTGCCTCGATTTTGATCGCTATCTTTATCTGTATATATCGAGACTAAAATAAATAAAACAACTTTGTTTTTAACCACTAATTCTTATTTTTCACCGACCGGTTTCAAAGCAAACAAGCTTCTTTGTCAATGTTTACGTAACTAATGAATTGATTCCTTTTTATTTTATTTCTATCATGTTCACTAAATACTACACGTGGACCCAATAATTCAAGTGGTTTTTTCTTACACGGGTGGTAATTTGATATCATTATTTTCGAAGTAAGCCAGGAGAGGACTATAAGAAATATTGTTTATTTGGTTATTAATTATTGTTTTCTTATTATGAATCGCTTTTTTAATTTCTAAGATTTCTAAGTTGTCTAATTTTAATATACCATCAAACATTAAACCGGCTTTCTACACAACTAATAATATTGGAACATTGTTAAAAAATCACAAAGACAAAGTCCATAAATATAATAAATCTGGAATATACCAATTAAATTGTAATGATTGCGATTCAATCTACATTGGAAAAACTAAAAGAAACATTAATATTAGAGTAAAAGAACACTTAAGATGCTTAAATAATAATAATTTTTCTGAATTCGCAAATTCATAACTTCAATAAAGACACTGGATTAAAAGTACTTCATGTTGAAAATAAAATATTAAAATTAGACAACTTAAATATCTTAGAAATTTAAAAAGCGATTCATAATAAGAAAATAATAATTAATAACCAAATAAACAATATTTCTTTTAGTCCTCTCCTGGCTTACTTCGAAAATAATGATATCAAATTACCACCCGTGTAAGAAAAAACCACTTGATTTATTGGGTCCACGTGTAGTATTTAGTGAACACGATAGAAATAAAATAAAAAGGAATCAATTCATTAGTTACGTAAACCTTGACAAAGAGGCTTGTTTGCTTTGAAACCGGTCGGCGAAAAATAAAAATTAGTGGTTAAAAACAAAGTTGTTTTATTTATTTTATTATATGAAACACGAATCTTTCAATCTTTCAATCTTTGTACTCTCCATACCGGGCGTACGTGATCCCGCACTGTGGTAGTGTGGCGGGTCGGTCGGCGGGTGGGGTAGCGGGGTGGAGTGCCGAAATATATAGGTTAACGATATCTGAGTCTCTGACGTCATTGGGCCCCCCTGCCCGCAGCCCCCACCGCCCCCGAGCGAGATTATGGAATTCTCCCGTTGCGAATTTTTACCCTGTAAGGCGCAAGATTGTAAATGTTATACAGACGAATGACGTATTTGCCATGCACTTGTGCGGTCAGCAATTTTATAGAAAATAATCAGGTTAAACAAAAAATTATTACCGAAAATAATAATCAAAATACACTGCAACCTCGTTTTACACGTTTGTTCACACGATCCCGAAATAACACGGTCCAAATATTTAATTAAAATATAGCTTATGATATTCATTTATCAGTGCTTAATAGTAATATACTTATATGAGGGCATTATAATCCTTAAAATATAGCTTGATAAAAATGACAGCTGCCAAATTAATGTGACTGATCAAATCGATTTTATCAGTTATTTCATGCAAACATAAAACTCTGTTTCCGAAAATTTACATAAAAACGCAAAAACAAGCCTATTATAGTGTGTTTGAGACAATCATTCACCAAAAATAAGACTTTTTTTTTTTTTTTTCATGAACAACATCAAATATTTTATTTTTTGATTGGATCGATTTTCATTGATCAATTTGTCCCATCTCTAACAATTTTGCAAAATGATGTAACTTTGTAAGAATGTCATTAATACTTAGGTGTATTTTAGTTTTTTGTTACTTTTAAAGGTGATTTTATACAATTATGTTGATTTATATGTAAAGCACTTTATTAAAAAAATAATTTAACACGCCAGATGCGCATGATTTTTCATATGTCAATATAAATCACTCCGTAGACGTAACTACAAAGTTACGTCGTCACTTTTGCTGACAACTGTCATTCTAATCAAGCTATATTTAAAGGATTAGGTTGGCATTCGCGCCAACCGTTACACTAAGAGGCGGACTTTTTCAACCGGATTTCCATTTTCAGGATTCTTTCCTGAGATGTGATATTAAAATAATAAAAAATATTCATAAGATGATATCATCTTCACAATCAGGACCTGAATAAGCATAGGGCACTGCATTGTTAGACCAAATGTAGCGTAATTACGATTCAGAAACAATAAAAAACAAAACTTTAAATTAATTCTCCTCAACCCTATTAAGAAACGAACCCGGAACCTAAACTGCATAAAAATTATTTTGATAAAATAATAAATTTTATTCCTCGGTTAAGTTTTATTTGACCAACGAACGCTTTCGCCTTTATAGATATCTTCAGGGCCTGTATTACAATGGAAAGTTAACATCGTACATTTTTTGTACAAAGTAAAATGATTTTTTCTGCATGAAAAATCGAAAATGTGTAAACTTTTTAGAGCATGATAATTACAGGTTACTGACAAAGATACTTTAAATTTTTATACAAATATACGCATTTTTGTACATTACTGTCGATTTTACTTTAAACCGTCTCGATATGTACCGTTAAAGATAGCGTTTGTAATCGCGGCCCAGGAGTGCAATTATTAATCTTCTTTATCCCCTAGAGACTGGTTAATTTGGGGATATTTATTTTTTCCATGCGGCTAATTTTTGCTTCTGATGATTACATGTCGGGAATCGAACCCGATGCCTTTTGCATGGTGGGCAAATGCGCTGAACATTAAACCATGAGGCCGGCAAATATACAAATACTATTATAATGTCAATATGCATTAAGTTACAAGCATTAATTAATTTTAAAAAGCTTGTTTTTGCAATCCTGCAAAGTGGCCGATTTAGTCATATTACAGTGTACTTCAGAGGTGGTATTCTGGATTTTGTCTAACCTAGTGATTAATTTGAAGAATTTTATTATTTTAAAGTGACGAGACTTTGATTCACATAATGGTTACACTGATGATTAAACGTCAAATGGTGTATAAAACTGGTTCAAAAACGAATATAAAACTAATACGGTTTGGCCAATTCAACCTTATTAGGTGTTTTGGGTAACGCTTAAGGTCGCAATAATGTTCTAAATGAAAGCTTCATGTTTGATTTCACATGTTCATATTTTATGACGTTTAATCGTCAGTGTGGCCATATATGAAGCCAAAATTAGCCACTCTCGAGGGGATAGAGAAGATTCATAATTGAACCCCAGGGCTGGTATTTTGTAACGTAGTAACAGAATTGCGGGCGAAGAGATCGCTCTGTTAGCGTGTATTTAGTGCGTAAATACGCGTTAAAATGCGTTTTCTACGCACGCTTTTAAGGTCAGAATACTACCCCAGTGCCTCGATTATGAACGCTATCTTCATCTGTATATATCGAGACGGTATACTTAACTTGTATACTATCTGTATCTTACCTCGATATGTTCTACCTACTTGTCATATCGACATATGATCGAAATAAGCCAATGGAATGACCGCATACCTTACGTCATTAACATTTAAAATGGTTCTCATTTATAGTTAGGCTTCTGTAATAAAAAGTGCTCACTGCAAAGCGATTTTAAACTCCAATAAATTCCAATTCATGCGAAAAATGCTCACTGAACATGAATTTTGTATGACTTTTGGAAATCAACGTCTCAATCGTCTGTATGTATTTACCGATCCACTACTAAGTCGGCTCCTTTAACGTCTCAATACATACACTCGGAAATATAGTAAAGCAGATGGAAAAAATAAAATAACTAAGTTTATGTTTTACAATGGTAACTTCCTTACGCCTAGATACTCTTATTTGTTAATATGAACCTAGCGACATTATTTTCACATCTAGGCGTTCGTTTTATTAAAGTGACAGTTATGTCGGAATCTAATTTGACTTCAAAGTTTACTTATTTCTCTCTCATATTTTTAATAGGCTTTTAAGAAAAAAAAATCCAACCTCAAAACGATAATTTTTTTAATAAATCATAGTTAAAGGAAAAATTGCTCGGTGGAACAAAGTTTTTGACACTTTTAATGCGTACATAAACATATCGAGGGGTTCTAGACCCGTTGGTATAAACCGATGTACTTACATCAAAATTTGATCTTTACGGTCGGTCGGGAGACTTTTATCTTTAACTATGATGTCATACTGAAGCTATGTCATTTTAGAGCGTAGATATGTGTACCGTTACGTACGCTTCCCCTTGTTTCATATCGATGTACCCACCCAAAACTTAAAGTTAATGGGGTCGGTAGTTTATCTTTATAATTGCTAGAGGGAATTTATCTTCAACTATACCGTCAAGGTGAAGGTATGACGTCTTTATCTTTTCATCATAATCGAGGCCCAGGACTAGTAAATCGTTCACATTTTAAACTCTTACACTCTTATACAAGTTTTTGGGAGATAAGAACTTGACTTAAAGAACGTTTGGCCTCATTTAATGGGAGATTTACCAAACTTGCTTAAAGCAAATAAAGAAACTATCAAGGCTAGTAAAAACTTTCTTGGGTTAGGTATATCAAGTCGTTATAATAATATAAAAATGATTGCTTGTAATTCGCATGGGCGGAGGAACAATCACATAATTTATTTTTTTACAGCAAAAAAAATATTTGCTCATATTGCAGTATGCAGCTATGTTCACGTGTGTTCTCACGTAAGTCAAATATCGTTATGAAAGATAATATTATCAATGTACTTTATCACACAAATAAATTTACTGGCTATCGGGTACAAAAAAGTTTTCTCAAAAAACCTTTTCTATTTTTATGCCTTAAACGACGTAACATTAAAAAATGTTCAGCCAACTATGTATCCCTGAAGATGAGCAATAATCCAATTCCTATAAGTATGGAGAAAAGAGGCCACAAGGCCTTTAATACAGATTCGGGTAAGTGGGTAGGGGCTTTCAATGAAAAAAAAAGAATATTTGATAGTCCGTGGACTGGTACCTGAAGCGTAAGACTGATTACCTTACCTTCATATAAAAAAACGATCAAGATACACCGCGATTGGTGTACCAGTGTAGTGACCTATGCACCATTAGGTGCGGAAAGGGAATTATGATGATGATTTATTGTAAATTTATTCAGTGGCTATTTTCAGGTGAAAATCCAGCAAAAGGAAATCGAATAAAAATTAGTCGACCTCATGCTGTACTGGTTATTTTGTTTGACTGGAATTAAAAAAATAAATTGTAATACAACAAATTGATAACAATCCACTATATTATGTTATTTTATCGGACCGTGTGTATTTTTGGGTGTGAAATTAGATACTATCGAAAATATTTTAATTATGTACGATTTGTTTTATTTTTAAGTGAAAACAGGAATTTCTATTAAATAAATTTGTGTTTTTTTTTTTTTTTTAATTATCCCTACAATAAATAATAAGTTTTTATACTTCTAAAATAAACAACTGAATAAATCCAGTAAAATCAATAAAAACAGATTTTTTTAAATACCAAAAACAGCAATATCATTAATTTATCTTTTGAGTTGGAGTTTATTTGCCGAACTCTACTATTTTCGTTATTTTTTTTTTGTTTGAAATTAATTTTATTTATGATTTTAATATGAAAATCAATCACTGATTTGAGCCTTCTAATTTCATATAATTAATTTTTACATTTTCAGCTTTGGTATTCGTTTGAAAATGCCCTAAAAAGGTGAAATAATATTGTCCAATTTTTTATTTTTTAGTAAAATAAAATATACAAAATTAGTCGTCTCAAATAAGCGTTTGATTTATATATTTTGAAAAATGGCAATATCACCTATTTTAACGTTAGCGTCGCGGTCATTCCAAAATCCGTTCCACTGTTATACGTAACTATACGTATGCCGTAATATCTATTTATACACATACATTTACAAATATATAGCCATGGACGTTGCTGACGTCATAGTGCAGTGCAATGTCCTAGGAAGAGAGTTGTGGGTGGTGGGGGTGTATCGGTGTATTTTATGCAGCTGTCCCTTCCCTTCTCCTCGTACCCCGTACACCCCTCTACGCGTCTACACAGAATGCCTACCTTTTTCTTTGAATTCATGCAATACTGTAAATCGTCATATTTTTCTTTGAAAATGTCTTTAAAAAAAAAAATTTACGCGATTCTGTAATACGCTTTCCTACCTATGTGTCCGGATGGATTAAGAATACAGTTCTGTATGTGAAATAGAACCAGAATTCTGGACGAGTGCTTTTGACTCGATGCTCTCAGGTGAAAATCCTAAATAAAGACATCGAGATGAGCTAATTCCGCCTCGTAGCAAAAAAAGTAATGAAAAGGGTGATTCTGTACTGCAATATTTCATGTTCCTGGACTGGCGCCTGAAGCGTAAGGCTGATCACCTTACATTCATGCAGCAGATGATCAATATACCCTGCATTTTATGGACTAATGCAGTGCCTTTGCACCATCGGTGTGTTGATGATAACACAACGAATTTGAAAATGTACAGCACGAATGACGGATAATTTTATTTATTTTTTAAATTTTCTTATTTTATTAATATTCGAGTATTTTCACAGTATTAGAACTTAGAAATTTTAAGAACCTATCACCTGAATTAAATTATCACTTAAAAATGAAGAAGTTCAGTTCTACGGGAAATGGGATATAAAATTTGTTTTCTTACATGCGGAAAAATTAAAGGCATTAATTGTAACGCGAAGTTTCTCGAAAATATATGAAAAAAATAATAAAATGGTTTGAATAAAAACGAACTATTTTAAACTACATCACAAGTTCTTTAGAATCTTGTTGTGATTGTGTTGTGATAGATTTCCGTTAGTCATTTTTTTCAACTTTTCGTGTATTTTTACGCTACGGGACTCCACCTTTAAATGTCAGCAGAACTCACCAAAAGCACTTGTGACGTAATTGACGGCGTAATTTCAAAATTACAAAACTTTAAAATATCGCAGCCATGAATATTTTTAAACTTGGCTTATTTTGAAAGACTATAAACAAATAAAAAAAATACTGAACTTCCTCATATTGTGTAGCATTTACATTTTTTTCCATGTTTTAGCATCCAAATCTCATCAATTTCTGTTCATATTATTTTATTTTTTTTGTTGTGTTTTCATGTTTATTTTTCGTTGCTTCTTTTATTTTTTCTCCTCTAGAATTGTAGTAGCTTACATGCTGTGGACAGTTATTTACAAAGGAGAACTAGCATAGAATAATTATTTGTTTTTTACTTATCTATAAATTGTATTGTTGGTACTCTGTTATTGTTTCAAAATAAATCCCATAATAAAGCCCATATTTGAACATATAATATTCCTTCGATTCTTTCATCTGTTGATGTTTGTGAAGTTAAAGAGCTGAAACATGGGAAACACTTCTGTATTACTTTCTCTCAAATGTTCTTAATCTTTGTTGTAATAGGTTAACATTACATCAGTTGAATCCAGTCCTTGTCTACAAAATTCAGTTAAACTCAAAATATTTTTAATATGATGGATATGTTCTCATCATCACTATAGAAGCATCATCTGCATGGCATGTGATGTTAATGACCTTATCTCCCTTAGTAGATTCACTACTTTTTTTTATTCTTAAAAGTGTTTTTTTAAATATATTTATTCTGCTTGTGTAAGAAAAGGTTTTTGGCGTACATATTGTTGTGCTATATTTAGTTATAAAGGTGCTAAACTTGCTTTGTTTCTTTGTTGTTCACAATATGTGTTATTTTCTAAATGTTAATATGTTGTTGTAGCTCCTGGGTACGTTATTCAACGTATTATACTTGTAAAATACTTTGTGTTATATGATTTATAATTAAAAAATAAAAATAAAAGAAATAAAACCAAAAGTCGAAGAAATATATGTTTTTGTAGATTTTTTTTATTGGAACCTTCTTAACGTAAGGTAGATATAAAAAATCCGCAAGTGATTTGATTACTAAGCAACATTAGTTGATTTTATTAATGACCACTAAAAAATGCAATGAATAAAAATATTAACCAGCCAGCGCACCACAAAAAGTCATTTAAAGTTGAGTAAATGATACGTCTTTGTCAAAATGGACAAAATATGTTTCAAAAAATCTCAAGACAAACACTCCTTTTAGCTCATTTACTTTACGTTAATCAACAGGTGGAAGAATCGAAAAAAATAGAATATCCAAAATTATTTTTTTTATTTAATCATTGGACAGTATTCATCCAATACCTCTGCTTTAAAAAAAACTTACACCAACCGCATTTCTGTTACATGAAGGTTAGATGATCGGTCTTAGGCTTCAGGTGCCAGTCCAGGAAATTTTAAATATTCTAGTTTAAAAACACCTTTTCAAATGAATATTTTATGCAAACCATGTCGAGAATCGAACCCAAGACCTCTTGCATGGTAGGCAAACGTGCTGACCACTGCTTCACGAGGCCGACAAATTGTTTATACTTTAGAAGGAAAAAAAATAATTATACTTTAGAAATTATTGAACGTTAATTTTTAATGAACACCGGCTCTCAAACTGATAACAAATTGTCGAATTTCATGAGAGATGAGTTATTATCTTACAATATAGGTTTATATTGAATCAAATTTGATTAATTTTTGTTTTAAAGCTTGCCATAAATATAATTTAAAAGGATTTCGGGAATTCGCTTCAAAACAAACAAACCAGCCAGAAGCCACTGTTCTTATTCTTTCTTTTTTATTTTATTTTATATATATATTAAACCAGACTACCAACATAAGCCATTAATAACAAATACCAGTTATCAAAAAACTCGCCGCTTTTAAATTTTTCTAGGTACGCGAATAAATATACCTTAAATTTCACGTATATTGAAAGCCTGAAAGGTTTAAACTTTAGCGATATGCAGGTAGGATTAGGTACGTCATACATACTGTACACAATGTATGAATGGTTTTTTACCTGTTATGTTTACATTCGCGTCCTTGTGGCTTCCTCCCGACTCCCGACTGGCGAGTACCAGCGCAGCCCGGCGTTGCCCGGGAGCTATATTTAGCACGTCGCGTAGCCCGGTGGGCCGCGCGGCCTGAATGGGACGGCGAGCGGTGCAATAACCCCATGACCCATATTCTCCCGCCATTGATCAGCTCCGGGTGTGACGCACACACACCCCATACACCCCTCCGGGCGCCCGGGACCCTGGCATCGATACAATGCAACTGAAACAATTTTTATTTTTCAAAAATATTTTAATCTACGAAACAGCTAACGACCCGTTGACAAAACGCAGGACTTAATTGAGCAGAAGTTTATTTGTTTATTAACGGACATTGTCCATGTATACAATTTATATGGTTTAAATATAACAATAAAATAATAGTTTAAAACATTTAAAAAAATAAAAGAAGCATTGACAAACATAAGGGACATCGAGACAAGATCTGGACTATTTATTTAGTGCTCGTTTAAATCGTTGTAAACTTAAACCAAAAAAGTCCAGATCTTGTCTTGAGTTAAGTTCATGGGTATGTTTTTCATTTGTTTTGTTTGATATAAAAATGTGCATATTTACCTCGTGTTTTTACCAACTGATCCTTTTTTTTATTGTGATATCAATTTGTAAATACATACAAGTAAGTACTTCTGATTAGGTTATTTTTCATACAACCACCCGTTGTGTCTATTTTATCGAATAAGCAACAATTATTATTTTACCCTTTTTTTAACGCCCTTTGCTGCAACTGACCAAGTACTGGACTTTACCCGCTAGAGAATGTAAAGGATTTATACGTATTTCAACAGAGATGAAGAACTCTTTTGAGAAGGAATCATTCTCTAATGTAGAATGAAACAAAGTCTGTATATAATACAGACAAAATGGTGAGCTTAATATCATATCTGCCTTGTTTAGTATAAAGTACCCACTGATGAAATTAAATTAAATTAGAAATTGAAGTAAGTATGTAATATGAATAATATATACATATTGGGAATTTTGATTACATCATAATACATTAAAAATGTCTTATGATCGTAGCTTGTTTAAATAATGAAATAAATTAAAAGTGGGTTTCTAGTTTTTCTTAATGATGGACGCCACACCCCTACAGGATAACGATGTGATGTTTCTGTTACACTTATATAAATTATTTTAGTTACTTTTACGAGTATTTAGTTTTAAAAAAGAAAAAAAAACCTTTACAAAGAGTCATATACTTCTAAAATTGACTATTTATTGTACAGAATTATTATTTTTATTTTAAGTAGGTATTCATATTTTTTTATTTCTTAGGTACACCCTAAAATATTTCATATTAAATGGTAAACACGAAAAATAGGAACACATAACATAAAATACAACTGATTTTTCATCAAACATAAATAAATATTTCGAATAAGAGTGCGGTGGCGAAATAAAGAATGCCAAAAAAGGGAAAAAAATCATTAAAACATACTGAAAAACATAGTTATATTAGCACAAATATCAGAAAATTTTTATTTATTTATTTGAATCCAATATGTAGTAGAAATACATAGTTCCCAATGAACTAAAAACTAATAAAAATAATATATCAATAAATACATTTAAAGTAAATCTAAAGAAATTTTTTGAACACGTGTAAAAACTACATTAAATTTGAATTAGTATGAATGTATTATTATATTATGTTTTTATTTTTTTCTCGTGTACTCATATTTAAAATTATATTAACCCCTATAATAAACAATAAAAAACTACAACAGTGTAAGTCACTCTCCAAGCAAAAGAGTTAGTCTCTTTTTTGGAGAGTTACAGTGATAACATTTACTAGATGTGTAAAAGTAGATATATGTAGATTTTTTTTTTAAACATGTACTTTTTGTGAAATTTAATAAAAAAAAATAGTTTCCAAAAAAAAATATATTCAATATTATTTCCTTTTTATTTATTGATGTCGCCACTCCACTGGCCCACAGACACGTTTCGGAGTGTCAGTGTATTATTTATTTTATACATAATAGTACATACTTTTACATCAATTGTCAATTCACATAAAAATATTATAGGTGTAAAAATTCAAAAGAAATATGAAAAAAGATTTTAAAAGATACCTACATGAATTTAAAAATGTTATTATTCTCATTCTACATTTATAAAGTTTTTTAGACCACGTTTAGCCTTAAAATAAGTTAGTTGTGTGCATTGACTGGGTGAATTTAAATAACGAAATAATTCATCATTAAAATTAATATTGAATGAATATTTTCCGGAAATAAAACATTTGCATGCATTTCCCGCTCGTTTTTATGCACCGGATCACTTTGATATTTCAGTAGCCTTCTTTCGCTTCCGGTGTACGGCGGAGTGGGGGGGCTGTAGGCTCTTGAATGATAGGGACCGGGCTATGACGTAGGCAGCTTGATCAATGGAAGGCGAAACTAGGTCGCGAACCCGGGAACCGTACGGGTGCAGAATACAGACCGCTAGGCGACACAGTTGGCGGTGCGGCGCGGCGCCGCGTGCATACCCAGCGTCCTAGCCTAGAGCCGTCACCGTCACCCGCCCCGCACCTTGCCCCGCCTCACCCACACACTGCCTATAATATACATATACATAAATGTACAACCTGCACCACTCGGCAGTCCCGCTTTTCCTTCTGAATGAACTATTTATAGAATTATTATTTATTTTATTTTCACAAGCTCTTATTTATTTATTTATGGACATGTAGAGCGAATTATTAGCGAAATATATAGCGAAAATTACCTACAAAATCGTTGCATGAAAGTAAAAGTTGGAGAAAATTTTAGTAATGAAAGAGTTGTGTCTATGGGAACAGCTCAAGGATCAGTCTTCGGACCGATTCATTACTTAATATATTGTAATTCAATGGAAAACCATGTAAAATTTTCGAATTGCTTCAAATTCGCAGACGACACTGCCCTTGTAATAAGCCATTCAAATGTAAAAACTGCCCAAAAAATGCTTCAAGAAGACTTTTCTAATTTCATTAAATGGGCGCATGACTATGGCTTAGTAATAAATTCTAAAAAAGCTAAAATTGTTTATGTATCCTCACCATATATTACTAAATGTGAATTTGAAATTGAAATACAAGCTCATGTAAATTTTTGCCTTCATTCAAATTTAAATATAGAATCGGAATTGCGTTGTTCCAAGATTGTTCAATGATCTCCCACAAACCATCATTAACATGAAAGATCTTCAAATGAAAAAAAAAAAGAACTGAAGAAATATCTTCTAGATACTTTATAGTGCCTGTTTATAAATAAATTTGTAAAATATATATAAAATAAATGTAATATAAACCTGTCATAAAAAAAAAATGTGTCCCACCGAAAAGTCTTTAGACTTAGTGGGGAACAAATTCTTGTATGTATTTTTTAAATTATAAAATAAACGCTGCTCTGCAGCACTGAAACTGAATGGACGGCGAGAGGACGGCTCAACGGATTTACGATGCGAATGTTTATGGCTTGACCAAATTCAACAAACTCTTGAAGGCGGACATGTCAAAAGTCGTAATTGCAATTGGCGTGCGCGCGTGAGAAGATGTACGAATTTAGATGCGCGCAAAAGTATTGACAGGCGCCGTGGCGCAGTTGGTTAGACGGCCAACTGTGAAACTGGCGTCGCGGGTTCGATTCCCGCCAGTTGCAAGAAAAAATCCAAGAAAGATTTTTTTTAATTGGTCTAGGTGTTGTGGTGTATTTTTCATTGCCTCCTTCCATATCCCCTCTATCCCACCTGCCGACAAGCCTCAAAATAGAGGCTTAGCTAAAAAAAAGAGGAAGCGAGTATGCAAAAACAAAGTGATATGGCGTTTTATCCTCTCTGCATACCTCCACGGAGAAAGGACGTGATGGGTTGTCTGTTTGTTTATTTTATTTTTTGATGCCTTATAAAATTAGTTCATATCTTAAGAAATATTGTAAGCATTTTGATAACATTACATTTTACATCAAAATTTATCAAGAACATGTTTTTTCAGTTTAATTTAAAATATTTTAAGGCTGTCAAGCACTGAATAGAGCATTTAATATATCTGTGCTGTCAAGAGAGGGAAAACATTTTTGAGAAGGGAATTCGGAAGTCTAGACATTTACATGACGTATTATTAAGTAGTCACTTTACACTCTGTAAACATTCAGCATTCTACTTATGTTTGAACATCCATATTTCTTCCACTTCTCCGACTGCTGATTTTTGATGAGTTAAAGTGCTGAAACCATCATTGGTGCGGGTGAGATTTATCTGACTGAATTATTTCTCCTGTATACCCAGTAACGCCTGAAAATATTTTTCAACTCCGTAAAAAGCAACAGTTTAAATGCACAAACGTTCAACGAGCTATTGACGGACGTTAAAAAAAATACACATTAAAATTAATAACGCCTGAAAACACTTTTATTTTTTTTAATACTTCTAATACCAATTAATTTTATCAAAAATATTTTGAGTATGTCCAAATATTTGTAGACTTGGCTAGATTCTACCCCCTAGGGAAAAATCAAAACATTTTTGAGAAGGAAATGTGGAAGTCCAGGCATTGACAAGGGTTTTGACCTGTGTAGCTGTATTACACAATATGAGATAAAATCGTATTTCATGTTCATAACATATTACATTAAAAAGTTTGTAAAATGGAATGGTTTCAACCTTTACCTGTAATTTTTTTCAATATTTTTATTTTTTCATATTTTACTCTTGCAAACTATAAACAATAATAAAAATAATGTGACCTCACTGGGGTTACCCGTGCCAAGGACACTTAACAATATACTTTTTTGAAATGTTTTTACATTTGAGAATAAACAAAGAAGACTTACTTAATAAACAGAGATTATTAACAAAATATTCAGACTGTTTTAAAAACTAGGTATATATGTACATCTATATTATTTATATTACAAAACGACGCACAATGAAAATAACAAAAACCTAACATAAGCTATACACTTGTGGAGCATTTGATTCAATATTGGTTTGGGCGAATGAGACAATCCATTTTACTTCTACCTAGCTCCACTATCCATTTTTTTATAGCCTTTTTAAACATTTTCTCATTACTAATTGTTTTAATGGATAGTGGAAGTGGGTTATAGATTTTAATTGAATAATACTCATATCTGTGTGTAGAAAATAAAATCCGCGTTGAATTAAAGCAAGAGTAACCTTTCTAACATTCACTCTACTCGAAGAAGAGAAAAGGGTGTTTTTTTTTAATCAAGTCATTACTTGGAGTAATAAATTGGAGCCTAATGTAGTACATTTGAGTTTCAAGTGTCGACACTTAATTTACACCGCTCAGCGAGCTAGCGCCTTCCAATATTAGACCACTTTATGAGCTTTTTATAGCTCTTTTACGTTGCGTTGGTGATATGAGTTTGGTGTAGTTTGCCAGTGAATAATCTACAACTTGAGAAAATCATTTCAACTAACTACTTCTTCGTGTGTGGTAAGAAAGAAAACGAGAGGGCAACTGCTAAATCGAAGTTGGATTTTTTTTTATTTTCAATTTTTTTACTTCTTGGACCAATTAATTTATGTATTTTTTATTTTTATTTATTTATTGGAATTATCAACAGTAATACATGTAGCAAAAATAAAACAAAAAAATAAACCGAGAATAAAACCAATGACAGATATCCACAGAAATACATTAAATACACGTACAATACATACAAGTGTGTTTGTGTGAGTGTAAGTGTGTGAGAGGGTGGGTGAGTAGATGTTATATTAGAATGAGGGTGGACATGTGTGTAAATATTATTGCACAGGTGTCGAAAATGTAAATATTTTAAAAATATTATAAATTAGACATAAAATAAAATAAAATAAGATAAAATAAGACTTTATTGTTGAAACTAAGTATAAGCCAAAAAAATATTTTTTAAGACGCGCATTTTAAATGTATTTTTTTTACAATCAAATGGATCAATAAGGGGAAAGTTCAAATTAATAACGAATTATTTTTATGCATATAATGCATACAGAATATAAATTTATTTATTTTATTTATTCATATAAATATGCACATGACAAAAATATATATATAACGTATCCCCGACTCTATGAGACCAAGAGCCTTAGGTTAAGTTGGGAAATCAGAAGCATGCGCATTATTAAATAATACTAAAAATAATTATTATTACAAATCATTTTATTTAAAAATAAATTAAGACTCATTCTTTCTGGCTACGATACGATCCCACTTGCTATTTAATGATGCTCACGCTTACACACATCTGAACACTTAATCCCACACAAATACACACAAACACACGTCTACACTTACTCTCATACAAATAGACAAAAACACACCCTTTTGTTGTACCACAATTTAATATGTATAATTTTTATTTAGAAACTTCGCTGGTCTGTCTTTAAACCGTATCTTTTTTATGTTATGATATCATTGTCGACTGTTTGTTTCTGTAAAATAAATAAACATACATTTTAATAAACATATGGACAACACGTTTAATAGTGTATAAATCTATGCAATGTCTCGCAGCAGTCTCCTGCAATTGTATCTTCTCTTAGACAAAATCCAAACTTGTATACTTCTCTTAAAAATGGCCCTCGTTTCGGAAAACTTAATATGTATTTTTCTGGGCGAAATTTGTACGTGTTTTTGGTATTAAATAATTTAAATTACAGGAAAACTTCGTAAGAGCATTCTGCTGAGATCTCTTCTTGTAACCGCGTGACCAGAAATATGTTAATGACCTTTTTAAAAAAATATGTCTAATGTCCAGTTATTTATTTATTCCTTCATAGATTGAAACAATGTCTCCAACTCCAATTATTCTTTTTTGTATTTTTAAAGGCGGTTTCATGATATATGCCGTACCGTAAAAATAATAGAAAAATAAATTGTAAAAATAGTATTTATTATGCATTTTCTAAAATAGTAATACTAACCCTTATCTTGGTGTATCCTATTGGATACAATATTGTGATCTCATTTTTTCTTATGAACCAAAACACGAGTAGAACTGCTTTACCATATTTTTCATTATTAACTGCATCCTCACAATGCATTATAAACTTTGATCAAAACAAAAAAAAATGGGATCCTGAATCTTTTTCAACTATCAAATGTCTAAAAAATATTTTTTTAAGGGTTAAGAAATAAAATTAAATAAACATTGTTAATATTTTTATGTTGTCAATAAAGAGTGAAAACAATATCCGGGTATAAATAATGAAAGCAGACCAATAAAAAATACTTCGAAATTTTAAAAGTTACAATTAAATTACAAATGAAATAAAAATATTCTAAAAATAATAAAATAATTCATGTTTAATTTATTCAATACAAAACTATAAAAGATAACTAATAGATAAAAACTTAAAAAAAAAAAATTCTTATTTTTTCTTTTATAGATTGAATTATGTTTATATCATTTTTAATTAATTTCCATATCATGTTTATTTTGAATTTTAAAAAAACTTTTTCACACCCTTTTAATTTGTAGTGTATCATAATTTTTATTCTGCTTTTGTAAATAATGTTAGTTTTAAAATAAAAAAAACGTCTGTAAATAAATATTGTTATCTGCATGTCCCTAAATGAGTTTTTTTCAAAAACTCGTTAGGAATATTATATAAAATTATGTATATGTTTTCAATTGAAATTTTCAAAAAAAATAACAATAATAATACTAACGTATCCTAATTGTAATCGAGTAAAAATGTTCTCCGTCTCTCTCTGTGTACATATGAATGACGTATACTTCAATAGACACATTATAAGCGTGTATAAGATGGCATTTTGATATGGTTTAGTTTATTTATAAAAAAAATATGTAATATTACAACCAAATACAAATTTTATATAAATTTATTACACATATTAACGTTTCCCATTCCGGGCATTTACAGGGCTTACGACCTATCATTGTCTAGATTAAATGGCCTCTTTACGCGCTGTGTAATATTCACCATTTTGCTCATATTTGAGCACCCTTATTTCTTCAATTCTTCTATGTATTAATCGTTGAGTGGTTAACGAGCTGAAACCTTGAAATCCAGTCCTCGTCTACAAAAAAATGTTGGAAAAACTAACTGGCCCCAAAAAATGTATGAAAATTTAAAAAAACTTTTCGGGGCGTTGCTTATTATGCAGGTGAAATAATTTACTTAAATTAATCTCACCCGCATCAATAAAGGTTACAAGATAACTATGTTAACCTGGATTGACACCTGAAGCGTAATGCTAATCACCTTACCTTCCGTCGATCGAAAATGTTTTATATAAGCTGTAATAGTTTACAAGCTATTTTGTTCGAAAGGCGGACTGTATAATGTAAAATCGAAGATCATTCAATTTTGTTCAAAGTTGGAATACTTGAATAAAGGAAAGGAACACGAGAATGGAGCTACATTTGATGCGATAAGGATGTTCTTCAATATTAGTGTACTGGATGATAAAGGTTTACTACGATTATGATATTTAAGGATTTATGATTAAAACTTTCACATGAACGCGCGACGGTTCTAAGAATTGTTGAAATGTCAAAACTTTGTTTATAATGTTCCAAATCCAAATTTTATATTTTTGTGAACCTTCGATCTTGATGTTAGGTAGGTACCATAAGGATGGGTCAAGGAAATGATAGGAAACATGTTGGGAATTAAACCCAAAACCTTTGACTCGAACACGCTGACACGCTGACCACGAGACGGATAAAAAACGTTAAAGGAAATTTAATACCTGTGTAATAAAAATAATTCTGTAATACCGAAGTCTATTTTATGTCTTGTAATCCTGGTTACAGGGTAGTCCCTGTTCCCTCGGTACCCAACTCCTCGGGATAGATACGGGCTGACAAACTAGGTCGGTATCCTCTCGCGTGCACTGCTCTGACGTCACGCGCTCTCTTCCCGTGACGTCAGCAGCCCAGAGCCCCACCTCTCCTGCCCCCACCGCGCCCGCCGCGAACAAAGTTTCGGGAGCGACCTGGAATTGCTCATTATGTAGCGTAAATGTTGAATGTTCACGCCAAGGGGGACAGCGCAGAGAAAAATTCATAAATAGCCAATACTTAATATCACATTAATTTTATTTGGTATTAAAAGAAAACAACAGCCATTGTAATATTTAAAATAATATTTACAATATTACAAATAAACCGAAATTATAGGCCAATTGAGGACCGTTTTAACAAAGCGTAATTTCTACAAAATGTAAATTTTTCCGGAGAAGGTTTTTTCATGTTAAAAATAAAACTATTATGATTTTAAATTTTAAAAAAAAGCTTTGTTATAGATATATAAAACCCTTACTTATATGCTAAAAACCAAAAATGTAGAATCAGTAGAATTATTTATAAAAATGTTTTAAATTTACGAATTTTCACAAAAAATAAATATTTACATATTTTTGTGATAGGAATGTATAGAAAATTGATTTATGTTGGGAATTAAATTAGTTTACTATTGCGTGAAATTATTTTTAACTGATTTTTTGTAAAATTATATGTCTACTGACATATCTAAGTACCTATGTAAATATGCACATTTAGTTATTTATCTCCTATATATTTTTTGCATATATAATAGCACAAATAAAATGATAACAAAATATTTATTATAAAATAATATTATTTATATTTCAAATAATATTATTTTATTATTATTATACAGTAGGCCAGAAGTTTCTTCACATATTCTTTTTTTTGGTCGAAATTTTGTTTTGTTTGTGATTTTTTTTCGAACACCCCAAAAAAATATCTAGGTATTTAGCTTTGTGAAAACTTAATGAAGTGTAGATATTTCGTTTTGTTAAAATTCACGGTATTTGAACCGCTAAAAATTCGCACATATATCGTTTTGTTAAAATTTTATTTCACCAATCGATAGAGCACATGGAAGAACCCATTTCAATAAAAAAACGCATTTTTTTTTTTTTTTGTAGAAATTTCACTTTGTGAAAACGGTCCTCAATTATAGTTTTCTAAATTTAACTAAAAATAATGCCAAAACATAAGAAAAAAAGCGTACCCGTGAATAGACACTCCGTATCATTCCACTTGTAAAAAAAATATAAAACAATAACAATAAATTAAAAATTCTTTTCGCCAGCAAATCCATACGGAGTAACTCCAGATCAGCTTTACCTCCTTACTTCTTTCAAACAAGAGAAAATAAAAGTATACAAAAAATAAACACATATAACTTAAATCTTTTTGGTAGTGATATTTATTAATGTAATTAATGTAGATGGTGTAAAGTACTGTGTTTTATGTTTCTTATTTAATGTTTTCTTACTATTTCGGATGTATTAACAATGTATGATATTATGTATTGTCACAAAAATGTTTTCTGTATATGTACGGTCCCAGGTGGGTTTTTTTTAATAACTCCTGGGAGTATAATATGTACTATACGTATTATATGTTTTATAAATAATAAAATTATATAAAAATTGGTGCAGTTAGATTAATTTTTATTATTATTTGTAATTGAGGTTCTAGTATTTTCTTTATAGTTGATTAGAGAAAGGAAATATATGTATATCGATTTCAGAAAAAAAAAGTTGCAATAATTTAGGATTCTTTTTGAAAAATTTATGTTTTCATTTATTTTTCTTATAATAATTATATACCATGGGTGGTTAAGGTCTGTATTCTAACCAAAAGTTAAGATTTATTTTCAATTTTATCTACAAAGTAAGGTAAAAAAAGGAAGTTTAAAAAAGTAATTATTTATGGCAATTTAGTAAAAAAAACTTGAAAGTTCTATTTCTGCAGATTTGTGTTTTGGTCTGTTGGATTAAAGCGAACTGAAGCGATGAAGTCTAAACAAATATATTATAGACACCAATATAAATAAGAAACGCGGCAGATTCGCGGCGGTTTCAAATCGAGCTATTTGCGCCGCGTCTAGAGTTTGCATCAGTTGTCTGAAGCCCACAATACTTGGAAAAAGATGTAAATGTATTGATCAATGCCACTTTACTTTCTCAGGAAGGCCATTCTATTTCTCCACAACTCGGTTTGTCAGGAAGTTCTTCCTGGGGTTGAATGAGAAGGAGGTAGTGTTTAGTTTCAATGAATGACCTCTGAGATGGCCGTTTTCATTCATAGTGAACATTGATTTCAACTTGGGTAGATTATATCGCTCAGTTAAGATTTTGAACGTTTCAATCAAGTCACCACGCTGCCTCCGCTCTTCCAGTGAACTTAACCCAAGCTCCCCTAAGCAATCCTAGTATGATTTTTTTCTTAGAGAAACTACCCTTTTAGTTGCTCTTCTCTGGACTTTCTCCAACAACTCTATGTCTTTTTTTAAATAGATTTAATTAGATTAATTTATTTTAGATTTCTAGATTTGGTGGGCATACTCCAGGAGTGGACGAACATATGTTTTATAAATTTTGAGGAACAAACCTTGGGTGATGTGAGCGAATTTTTTCCTTATTAAGTTTAAGAGGAAATTGGTGCGTTTGACAATTTCGATAATATGTGATTCCCATTTCAGATCACAAGTAATAACAACTCTGAGATCTTTTTGTGACGTTACTGCTTGAACTTGATTTCCTTCCACGGTATATATTATTTTCGGATTTCTAGGGCCAATGTGTAGGATGGCGTATTTCTCAGGGTTTAGCGTTAAGAGCCATTCTTTTGTCCATTGAAAAATCTGATTATGGTCATCATTCTGTCTTCAATTTTATCTACAAAGTAAAATTATATTTTTTGTATGAAAAATAAAACATGTTTACATTTTTTTTTTCAAAACATGTTCAATTACTGGTTATCGAGAAGATACTTTGAATGTTTATACAAATATATTAACTTTTGCACATAATTATCGATGTTAGTCTATACCATCTCGATATTACCGATGAAGATAGCGTTCATAATCGCAGTCCTGCTTTTTATTTTTTTAGCGGCGCTCTACCATATCTTAAAGTAGTAATTTAAAGCCAAAAATAAGTTTTAATTGAAAAAAAACATCGATAATACCAGTATCAATTCAGTATCAAGTTATTTTTATAACAGCAATTAATGGTGACTTCACTAAAACATAAAAATTGTTATAAATAAAGATATGTTCTTTTATTTAAGTTTTATTAACGCAAGCAACATGCTTATTATTAGCTTTATATTTCGTAAATATTAACTATTTATGCAGTATCAGAGGGCGCGCTGGAAACATGACATTGCATATTTTTAGCAAGCTTATCATAATTTGGTTTGTGGCTTATAGCAGCTATTCGTAAACATGATGCCAAATAGTCACCTGTCAAACGAAGGCAATTTTTGTTTTGATTGCATTCATTGTATAAAATGTAGATTCGCAGAGAAAAGACAACCCAAAAAAGCGGCGAACGATTAGGAATGGATGCGACCGGTCGACCGCGGTCGACGCTTTGGCCACCCATGATATATCATCATCATCATCATTATAAGCTCGACAGCCCTGGGTGGGCCTTGGCTGAATTCAAGAGTCTCCTCCACTCCTCACTTCCAACATTGTCATATCTGAGCTGATGCAGTCTATCCATCGCATTTTAGGCCTTCCTGGTCTTCGTCGTCCTTGTGGCACAGAGAGAGTTAGGCGTTTTATGGAATTTTTGTCGTCCATAATATGTTACCCAAACATTGTAAAACCATGACCCGGATTCAATTTCAAAATTTGTTTAAAAAATGGTTACTGGGTTTAGGTCGAGAAAATCGAAAAATTTACTTAAAATACATTCTTAAATAATAAATGGTATAAATTAATATTGTATAACTGTACAGTAAATTAACTAGTAGATAGTTATGTTAATGTTCATTTTTGCATAAAAATGTCTGCCTTAAAACAGGTTGTACCTAGTTAGGAAGACTAGACATGATCCAGAGAAATCTATTACTTAAGTGTTTATTATGTAGTAGATAAAGTAATTGTTATTTTGTTAAAAATCTATGATTATTATTCTACTTATATGGCCAGCTCACCTCTATCGTCCCACCCATGATATATACCAACATAAAATTATTACATTCTTATAAAGTTGCCTTGACTGTCTAACTAGGGTAAGTAAGCCAGTCTAAGGCAGTCGAAAATATATCATTTTTACTAGCCAAAAACACTATAACGTATTGTGAGCATGCAAGGAAAACTGACCAAGTAAGACTTTTGGTTTGTTGGCAAATCAAGATTGAAGTTTTTACATAGTCACAAATAAATAGTGTTGTTGTTCAGTACACTTTTGATTTTAAATTTCTTTTTGCTTTACATAGACAAAAGATTAGCAATGTGTTGTATTAATATAGAAGTGTTTTGATTTTGTCAATATTTCCAGTAGCAGTTGTTTATAGACTAACTTGATTTGAATATACAATTATCGATTATGTAAAAAAAACTTTAAAATAAAAGTAAATAAATATATGTTTTTAGTTCTTTATTGATTGAATTTTTAAATTTTTACGGTGCACATTTTTTTATTTATCAAATCTTTTACTATGTTTTTTATGGTTTTTCTTTTTACTATGTCTTTTACTATGTCTCTTACTATGTCTTTTACTATGTTTCTTACTATCCATTTTTCTGGGTTTTTTAATACATTTTTTTCCTTTTTTTACTACATATTTTACTGCTTTTTATATAAATATTTTTTACTGACTTAGAACGGGATAAATAACTCTAGTCAAATCAACGTTGTATAAATGTTTGATTTTATGTATAAAATATAAATAAGTGGACTCGGTATTTTTTAAGTAAAAAATAACATCCAGCACATAATAATAAAATCTTGAAATCTCAAAAAACAATATTTTTAGTAAAAACTGGTTACATAATAAAAGCAATAAATAACATTTAAAATTAATTGGATGAACATGTGTTGGCCATCTATCAGCTATCACCAACCTTTCAGTGACGTTATTCTGTAACTTCGTAAATTTATTCGTATCGTATGAGAGGGAACGACAGCGAAATACGATTTTGATTGCGTTAGAGTGAGATGGATTTCTGATGAACGAACGAACTTACGAAACGAAATTGTGACAGAATAAGTCTACTGACTATCCGCGACCAATTTCACTAAAGAAAACAAGTCGGTAACATTTTTAGCTTGAAGCTCTAACAGCATTTCCACGTTTCTGGCATTATATAATATACTACATGTTTGTCCTATGCGAGTTTTTTCGAATCTCTTTCGTTAAAAAAATGTATTTTACAAAAGTATTGACGACATGAAGATTTTTTAAATGGGTGTTGAAATTGTGTTCAAATAATGAAATATGTGTTTTTTTTTTATAAATTAACCTTGTTGGACTGAGTCATATTAATACAATTTATAGGTAAAAGAAATATACAATTTAAAAATGGTGACCATCCTCAATATCCCAGACTAGCATCCCTTTCACAAACCCCTTTGCTTCAAGTGCGTATCGCTTCGTTGGTTAAATACGTTTTTTATTTTTTATTTATTTTTTAACGCTTTGTATCCCGGAGCCGTGTAAACACATGATTATATAACCATACGTTGTGTCCTAGTCCTGTTTTCACGTAGTTTACCAGCTGTCTAAAAAATTGCCTTTTTTTGACATCTAGTGACATTTATTAGTATTTTTTGGTAAACCACGTAAAAATACGGGACAGGGGCACAACGCATGGTTATTATAATCACGTGTTTACACGGCTCCAGGATAAAAAGCACAAAAAAAGGAGTGAGGCCCTGTATATGTGCGAACATTGCAATGCGCAATGTGGCTCTCCATAAAGGCAAATTTTGGCAAAACTACCAAACAGAAATGACTTATTTGATTGTTTCAAATAAATATTAGAAGATTAAATTTATTTAACCCAGTATTTTTATAATTATGACACTTTTAATAAACCCTTCACAAAGCATGAAATTTCACAAAAATGGGCCGGGCACTGGGTAAATTCTATGTTTATTCGGCCGGTACTCTAAGTGTTAAGAAAAAAAAAACGTTTTCCAAAAATTAAGTAGGATGTTTTTAAAAACCGTCATAAAAAATGTTCACTCGAAGTTTAACGGTATGGCCCTGAAAAACCATGTAAATATATATATAGTGTACTAAATGTTTAATACTAACACACTACTCGTATAATATATTACTAACACACGTGTAAATATCTAAACAAATTAAATAACTTAATTTTGACACTGGCTAGAACACCCCAGTTGGGAGGCGGAAAAGCCAACAAAGAAACTAAGAAAAGACGTATAACCGCAACATAAAACTAGAAACGAAACGATAACAGAAATAGCCAAAACAATTCAATTTAATGGAGAAACATTATGGGATCCGTTGATTATAGGTGTAAGGAATTTATTGAATATAGAGCGTTATTTATTTTTTAATTGATTATTGAAGTTATTTAATTTACAACCAAAATAAATCAGATTCGGATTTTCGTAAACAAGTCTAATTATTCTGAGCAGAGGTGCGTTAAACCATAATTAGTCTTGTTATGACCAAAACTTCATTATTTCTAGTCAAAGTCTACGTCGAGGAACATTAAGAAGTATTTGTTAGATAATAGTCGGGACATCAAATAAACCATTGGGTATTTCAAAAATCGCATATTCAATTATTAAGATTATTTAAGCTTTCATATTGATCTAAAAAACCTATTATTTACTGTAGCATTCTTTTTCTTTTTCATTATTACCTTGCTGAATACTAGCTACTTTATGTTAATGTTAAATTATTCTCAATTTTACTTTGTTATATTTTTATTTAGAGCATAAGATTTTCTCACTTTAATTATTATCTTTCATTTGTCATTTTAAACATGTTATGTTTCTCCTTTACTTTTTTGCAAATTTTTAAAAAATATTTTACTTAGACTAAAATGTTTAGTTTTGATTATTTAGTTGAATTATACAGTTATATTTGATATTATATATTACACAATGAATTGTTCACTGTTGTGATTATTTCTGTAAAACTTTTTATTGTAAAAGGTTCTTTAAACCGTTGATATATAAATAAATAAATATCCATTAAATCATCGTTTTGAATGACGCGATAGACTGAAAAGTTCCATATCGTTATAATTTTAGTTTGTGATTTCTACTCTTGTAATTTCCACTTTGTTAGCAATTTAAAAAAAATATATGCTAAACAAACTCGATACGATTTATATGAATAACACAAGAAGAAAACCATAATAATTCAATAATAGGGAGCTATTACTTATTTTAAACTATTTTTAATTAATAAGGGTCTACCTGTATGATATACTGCCGAGTAAAAATAATATTTCTTTTGTGCTTATTAGGAGCATGAAGAGTGTTTTTAAATTTATAATTTCAAATTCTCGCGAAAACGGCTTATTGCACTGGCCACGCCCCTAATACGTCACGATTCGGTTAAATTTTAAACTCAGTGACCATTTAAATTTAAATAGAACATCGTCACGAATCTTGACGTCACAATTTTCAAGACCAAACATCTCGTGATTTTATAACGATATCTTTTTTAACAATTTTATTTTAAAAATTATAAATGAAAATTTCCACATCGATTTTGAAAATACAATTAAATTTTCTAAATCCGTTTCACATGTTTTTATAGTTATTCGTAGAATGTGATATTTCCCTATTTAGTGTTGAGTTACAATTATTGTGGTCGCATAAAGCGAGTAGATACTAAAACTATGAATTTTTGTTTCAGTGTGCAACTTCATAGTGCACGAACGGTGCGTCAACTCGGTAGTCACATCATGTTCCAGCACGGCCCCCAGCCTTATCAAGGTAAACAAACTATTACTTTTCTTTCTCATTGTAATGTCTAGATGAAAAAAATGTTTCAAATTTGTGGATTGTTTGGAGAACACTGAAGGAATCATGGGTGTATAGACAACTAACATGCTTAAAGAATCGTGAATGTTTAGAAACCACCAAGTTCTGAAAGATTCGTGTATGTACATATGTTTAGAGAACTAACATGTTTTGAAAGAATCGTGGATGTTTAGATAACTAACATGTTCTAAATCAATCGTGAATTCACGTATTCAAACGTGTTTAGATAACTAGCATGCTCTGAAAGAATGGTGGATGTTTCGAGAACTAACATGTTTTGAAATAATCGTGTATGTATGTTCAGAGAACTAACACGTTCTGAAAGAATCGTGGATGTTTAGAGAACTAACATGCTCTGAAAGAATCGTGGATGTTTCGAGAACCAACACGTTTTGAAATAATCGTGAATGTATGTTCAGAGAACTAACACGTTCTGAAAGATTCGTGGATGTTTAGAGAACTAACATGCTCTGAAATAATCGTGGATGTTTCGAGAACTAACATGTTTTGAAATAATCGTGTATGTATGTTCAGAGAACTAACTCGTTCTGAAAGATTCGTGGATGTTTAGAGAACTAACACGTTCTCTAAGAATCGTGGATGGTGGAAGAACTAACTCACGCTAGACGAATATTTTTTTTTAAAGAACTGACATACCCTGAAAGAATCGTGTAAGTTTTTTTTAGTACCAACGTATTCTGAATGAATCGCGGTTATTAAAACCGTCACACTGAAGGAATTTCAGATGTTTGGGGTTCTTTGTACGAGTATATTGATTTAATTAATATTTTAGTCAACTTAATGTTAAGTTCGAGAACTGAAATTCCTTATAAGACAATCTCATTGAAGATTTCGTCTGATTCTACCATGATAAGTCCAATGTGTTTACGTTAATCGGTAAAGCATATATTATGCAATGAAGCCTTGATAAGTTTTCGCTGCCTTATTTTTATATTATTCTCGTTTCATAAAATTTCTGGCGGCTATTTCGTGGAACTTACGAATCTATTTTTGTTCCATGAAAGAGTTGCTGGAAAAACTCTATAAACATTGTCTTAAGTTCAGTTCGGGCGAAAATATTCCGCTTCTATCTGGTTTCCTGCGAAGATTCTAATTAATTTGACGCCTTCAATTGTGGGAAAAGTGTGGGAAGAATTAATTCCCTATTTTCTGTTGACATAATAACATTTCATCATAAAAACAATCACAATTCAGATAAGACAAAAGTATTTTAGCTATATAGAAATATACACATAGTACATGGGTTCCTACGCAGCTATTTTGTTTTTTTTTTTTAGATAAGATTTTCATCATTATCTTTAGGCCCAACCCCACCCATTTTATCCGCACCGCACGTAAGAGACGGCATCGCACATACGTTGTTTTTAATGATTTAGGCGGTCAAAATTATTTTACAGTGCATTTTGACTTTAAATTATAAATTTTTGAGTAAAGTTTGAAAAATTAGAATATTTTTCCGGCAAAAATGTGAAAAAAAAAACACGTGTTTTTGTTTGTTTCATGCTAATTGATTAGAATGAGTCTAAACTCAACAGTAGTCGACTGTATATATCAAGGGTACATTCCTCCCTCGAGAACATTCTTGTGTAGTTTTCACGATATAACCGAAAGTGCTTATTTCGGGCTTCTTCTGCCTCTTCCGACAACTTTCTTATGGGTATTAAGGCATTTTCAATTATTCCTGCTAACCAAGCTTCATTGGTTTTAAGAAATAATGTTTTTTTTTTATGGGATTTGGTGTTTTAAAGTTCGCATTTTTTTATTATTTTAAAGTGCGTAAATTATCTAGTGTATCACCGTTACTTGACAAAAGGTAATTTCCCATATATGTATTTACTTTTTTCATCCAAATTAGGCAAATATTGCTGTTTTATTTCATCGTAAAGACATTAACTGTTCACTGTTTTTGTACCCGAGGAACTAGGTGTACCTAAAATAAATAAAAAAATCGCAGTTTATTACATTTTAAACAAAAGTTGTTTTTTTATGTCATCCTAAAAAAAACCCATAACTTGGCCATCCGCAGCTATCCGCACTCAAATTTTATGTTATTATTTAGCCTAATATATGAAGTATACAGCGCAATAACAAACATTACGCGATAAGAGGCTATAATATAACAAAATGTCTTATAAACCTGAAAATTAAAATGAAAAAATCATTACAAAACAACCTTTTTATAAAGTTCTACAAATAATATAAAATAAAGTCAAAAATCGTGTAAAAGTATCAAGATATATAAATTATTATCTAAATTATTTGAATCCATTATAATAATTTTAAAAAGTTAAGTGGACGTCACAAAATGTATCTTTGTTTAAATGTTTACACGGAGCGCTGAGTACAATGACGACCTGCACTTCGCGAGACGACCACGTTTCAACTAGCTGCGCGCGCGCAGGGTGAAAGGTGCGTGAGTGATGATATATTGGTGTTGTCGGATGCAGTAAAGCTAGGGTTTCCTAGGACAGCGGTGCCCGTATCTTAACGGCCGTAGTGAACGGTGATGCGGTGGACAGCCGTCGTAGTGGTGACTAGAGAGTGGTTTTATTTTTTAACGGTGTTATCAACACCATTTTTATAGGAAACCACTCTCTAGTCACCGTTACGACGGCTGTCAACCGCATTAATGTTCACTACGGCCGTTAAAATACGGGCACCGCTGTCCTAGGCAACCCGAGCTTAAGGTCAATTGTATGTTTTGCTAAAAACAGCCAGGCCGCTTTCATACAGTAAACTGTAATGATCACCTTCTGAAAATAGTGTTGATCACAAAAACGGCATTTGAATTATAAAAAATATAAAAATTAGAAAAAGTAGACAATTTATTTATTATTATTATTATTTATAAATTTATTGCAAAAAAATAATATACATACTTAATAACAGGAAATCTATATAAAACCAATTAATGTAAAATGAAAACGGAGAGTTCTCTGTTTATGATAGTCTCCATCTAATATGGCACAGCCTGTTCTAAGATGGAGATTTTCTATCTTTAGAGCGTAAGTAGTCCTATACTAATAAAAAAAATAACATAAAAAAGAAAAACTAAAAGTACTTAATTATAAATGCCTAACTAATCAAATGTAAGAAATTAAAAATCATTATTATACAAATATAAAGTATATATATGTGCCAAGAATACATGTTACTTAAACATAAATAATATAGTATAATATATAATAAAACAAATATAAAGCAATGAAATACATAAAAATATAAATAATATGTGTACCGATTATATAAAGTACTACGTTTATTGATTTACATATATTTTTCAAAAAAATCTCTTGCTGCACTATTTATATGTGCAGTTATTTTTATTCTAAAATTTGTTTTACATTTTGAGTCTTTTATATTTGGCAATAAATCATTAAATGACGTAAAACTGGAAAAAAATGTAATAAACATGGACATAATACAAGAATATCAGAACAATACCACATACAACATTCCAAAACAAGACAAGAAAAATCGAGACTTTTAAATCAGGGACTGAAATTGTCCAATAAACTACCAGACAAAACAACATTGTTAAAAGAATAGTTATTACTGTTATAATATACCCCGTGTTACATTGTTCCCCACATGACACTACCCCGTTATTAGTTCGTTAGTCAAATATAGAATCACTGCAATATGTAAGTGGCCAATATCTTCAGAATTTGCAATAGTTTTTCTTTAGTCGAGAATAACTTGGCAAGTTACAGCTCACCCCTTGCCGCCCCATACACCATAGCCTCCCCCATGTCGTGCCGCAATTCCCATATGCGTGTCGTATCATGACCCCATTGGCCAACCAAACAATAAACTACGTAATCACTACACGATTATGGTGAATGGAAACCCGCGACCTTGTCTGACTACCCCACAAAACATATTTCCATATTTATCGCCATTTATTTTATTCGATTCATGAATCATTAAGAAATATCGCACCCCCAGAAGTACACCGTCGTAAGTCTAAATTTGCCTATTTTGAGTTATGAATGCAGATTTATCACTTTTTTTTCTTGAAGAACACTCGTATCAATTTTTTTTAACAATATAGATTTACCAAAAAAATTTTTTTTTAATTGATTTATTGAAATATCGGGAACTCTGCAGAAATGACTAAGTTCAGTATTTTTTAAATTGTATTTATTTATACACTTTATCATAAATACAAATTTTCGTTCACTTTGCCCAGCTAACAAGGGTTCACACTCCGTTTTAAGCTAAGCAACTACATTTTAATACATTATAATAATTTAAAAGTTAAAAGAAAAAGCTGATAAATAAAATATGAACAAAATATATAAAATTAAATATAAACTTACTCGTACACACATATTGATATATATTTATACATACATACACACATACATATACCCATGCGCATACATACATAAAAAATAGACAGTAGAAAGTAAAAAAATATATATTTATTTATTTACATACATGTAGTTTATTAAACATTATTTGAGACATAAGTCCCAACTCCATTGGACTAAAAGTCGTGTGTTGAGATGGACACAGACACATGAGTTTGTCACCACAAATTTAGGATCAGAAACACAAAAAAAAAGTTATTAAAAACGTATATATGGCACATTAATTTGGTAAACAGTAAACTCAAATATTCGAAAAATCATCAAGGAGTTTCCCACTCAAGTCCCTCCCACTAAGGAGAATCCAGTCCTTAACTCCTCTCTTGAAAATAGTTTTTATCTTTGAGAGCTTAGTACGCTCATTCAAAATATTGAAGACTCTCGGTGCGATAAATGAGAAATGTCTCTGAGCAAAGGCGTACGGGTTTTGGGTATGACATAATTAATGCTCTGGGAAAACCTCGTACGGACATTTTGCTGAGATCTCTCCTTATTGTTCGACCAGAAGTGTGTAAGTGCTTCTTTTAGGTACAGTTGTCTCATATCCAGCACCTTCATGTATTGGAACAGCTGTTCTGACGGGTATGTTGAAGTGTGCTGGAATATTATTCTCAATAATAATTTCTGTAAAATTATGAGAGGCTTTAAAATGGATGCCGCACAAAATACATATATCATATATCGTCGATATGATTTTTAAAGTTTCTTAATTTTGACATTATACCTGCGACGTCACGAATTCCAAGTCGGCGAGTTTTCCTGACATTTAAAAGTAGAACCCCGTACCCGTCAAAACACGCCTTACCACGTGTAAGAAAACATTTTCAAATCCAATTTTCCTTAGCACTGAACTTTTTCATTGTGATGCTACAGTATTTTTTTCATGTTTTAATACACAAATACACATCGTCCGTCATCATCATTCGTTTTCCACACCTAATGGTGCATAGGGCCCTGCATTGGTACATCAATCGCAGCGTATTTCGATCATTTTTGTTACATAAAGATGAGGTGATCAGTCTTACGCTTCAGGTACCAGTCTAGGGACTATGAAATATTCTAGTGTAAAAACACCCTTTTAAATAATATTTCAAATCAACCATGTCGGGAATCGAGCCCGAGGTAGGCAAATGCGCTGAACATTACACCACGAGGCCGGCAAACATACAAATGCTATTATAATGTCAATATACATTAAGTTACGAGCATTAATAAATTTTAAAAAGCTTGTTTTTGGAATCCTGCACAGCGGCCGGTTTAGTCATATTACAGTGTACTTCAGGGATGGTATTCTGGATCTTGTCCCCCCCCTAGAGAGTGATTAATTTGAAGAATTTTATTATTTTTAAGTGACGAGACTTTTATTCACATAATGGCCACACTGGTGATTAAACGTCAAATGTGTATAAAACTACTGCATAAACGGAAATAAAACTAATACGGTTTGGTCAATTTAACTTAATCAAATGTTTTGGGTAGTGCTTAATGTCGCAAAAATGTTCTGAATCAAAATTATCATGTTTGATTTCACGTGTTCATTATTTTTGACAATTAATCATCAGTGTGGCCATTATTTTCAGCAAAGTCACTATAAAATAATAAAATTCTTTAAATTAATCACTTACTATAGGTAGAAAAGATCCAGAATACCTCTCCTGGGGGTGCGATATCACTTTTCAAAGTCCGCTGACTTCATTGATAAATTTTAAAAAGCTTGTTTTTGCAATCCTGCAAAACGACCGATTTAATCAAAAAAATTATTTTACAGTACATATTTTTAAAACAAAATATAACTAATAAACTAAGTCGGAAAGGTGTCATACCTTAGACCTAGTTGTACCTTAGTCCTACTGCTGTTATAAGAAATCTAGTGGCTTTTAAAAAAATGTGTTGATACTTGTTTGTAGACAATTCACTAGATGCCTTTTTAAATGCCTTTTGATAGTTGCTAGCAGAGAAGCAATTAAGTGAAATAAAAAAAACGTTTTTCGACCAAAAAAGTCATTTTTCGTTTGGATATATCACATTTTCTTTATGCTCTGCATTGTATTATAGCGAAATTGATATTTCTAGATGACAGACTAGTAATCTCAGCTTACTATGTATGATTATTTTTTTGTGAAAATTTCATTTCAAATTAACTATTTTATTTATTCTCGCATGTAGTGGGGATGTTGTGCATTGGTCCTTTTAAATCGTATGTATCTTATTATAATATGAAATTTTTACCATGGCTAAATTTCTATCTTACAACCAATGACTTTTAATGGGATTATTTTTTATTTGTGTACATTTAGGTTCAAATCCCACTCTACCAAAACTCGATTTCCATTTTCCAGCACACGTTACGAGTATATACGACTTTTAGGAAATGATCTGAAAATTGAAATATTTTAGTAAATAATAAGAACGCAAGTATTGCTCTTTTACTTTTAAAAAAAACTCGAAGTATTGAAGATTGCTAAAGATAAGAAGATAAAAAAAAAGTTTATTTATTTCGAGTTCGAGTTCAAAATGCGATTAATTCTTTAATGTACGAGTATAAATTATTATTTGTGTATAGTACTTCTGCAGAATAAGAATTAGTTTATTTTCAACATATGTTTTTTTTTTTCAAATAATATTTAACGATTTAAGGTACAACACACCCCTATTATGGTTGTAAAATTTATATAGATAATAAATAAATAAATTTCCCGGCACATATTGCAGCTACAGAGCGCATTCTAGTTCCTTGTTTCCAATTAAGATCTATTTCAATAATTGAAAATTAATTATTTTAATATATAGAAGCTTGATTACAGCACATCTTGCAGCTACAGAACGCATGGACGATAAAAAATCTAAACCCGTTTACACATCTTTTTGACAATGAAGTTAATAAAATAAAAAACTTAAAAGGAGTAAGATTACAACACGTCTTGCAGCTACTAAGCGCACGGATGGTTGGAATTTACAAAAATTAACTATTTTATAGTTGATAGCATTTACATACGGAAGCTAGATTACCAATCGCCGTTCACGTAATTTACTACGTGATCACTACACGATTATGGTGAATGGAAACCCGCGACCTCGAGTGACTACCCTACAAAACATATTTCCATATTTATCGCTATTTATTTTATTCGATTCATGAATCATTAAGAAATATCGCACCCCCAGAGTACACTGTCGTAAGTCTAAATTTGGCTGTTTTGAGTTATGAATGCAGTTTAATGCCTGTCCGTAAATGCTATTATATGGCTCAAATTTGTTACTAGATACTTGTTTGATAGTAACTACTAGAAAAGGTATATTCATACACATAATACACAACGTAAAAGCTTGTCAGTACCGAGGTTTGTAAACAAGTATGGCCAAAGAACACTTCATTATACAATTTCTAAAATTTGCAATAAGATTCCTAAGCAGATCTTAAAAAAAAATGTTGACAAAACTTTTAAGAAAAAAATAAATAAATGGCTAATATGTAACAAGGCAATATTGATTATTATTTTATGTTGACAGTCATCTATTTAAATGTTTGTAAATAAATTTTGTGTAAAAATACGTATGCTTTTAGTTCTTAATAGTGTGTATATTAATTTTCAAATTTATATAATTTTTCTAAGGTTTTTTAAGGAAAAATAAGAAACCTGCTGACAAGCCGGTTTCGCGGTTTAGTGGGTTTCATTATTTTTTATTTTATATTTTCTGTTCATGTTTACCTTCTTAAATAAAAATAAATACAAAAAAAAATACTACTTAAAAAATGTAATATATTTTTTAAATATATACATATATGTATGTATCATATATCGTCACTATGAATTTTTTGAGTTTTATAATCTTGACATCACACCTGTGACGTCACGAGTTCAAGTCAGTAAGTTTTCCTGACATTTAAATGTAATTCTTTTAAAAGTAGAACCCCGTACCCATCAAAAAAAGCTAAACGTCGAAAAATATGACTACCCGGAAACCGAAAATCTACCACAACGTCATAATTGGTTGGTTATAGCTAACGCATGTTTACGTAAAAAAAGTCGTTCATTTTTACGAATTTTTTCATGCATTTTCGAGAAACTTCGCCAGCTTTTACCGCGAGTGAAAAAACATTTTTAAATCCAATTTTCTGTAGCAGTTACGAAAAATGAACTTTTGTTCAACTCTAAATTACTTTTTTAAGCGACCGTTCGCAGCCCTTATTAAAGAGGCAGTACGTAAATACACACATACACGCATATATACAACACGCGGCCATTCGTCACACCGACACGGAAGGTGCAGGGGGTGAAGGCTTCTAGGTCTAGGTGCATACAGCCTGCACATATAGGGCCGCGGTTGCAGGACGCATGCGCCAGGCCAGCCACTCCCAGTGCACTGCCAGCCCTACACCACGTCACGGTCCTCATTCAGGACTCGGGACACCGCCTAGCGTCCTGGCCGCTAGCGAACTCCTGAGAAATAACACCCAGTCAATCGCGTCGACAAAAGTGCAAATCAAAAGTGCTGAACACCCGTTGTGATTATCCTAAGAAATGAAATGCGATATGCATCCGCGTTTTTCCGAACTTTGTTTGACCAACTGTTGCTTCCTTTACACTTAGTACTGAGTAAAACACCTTCAAATCCAGAACTCAAATCTTTATAAGCGCGTCGTATGGACCCAGTGATTTCAGCCTGTAATTAAACTTTTCTCTTTTCTCTTAATGCTGTAAAATCAATATAATGTGTAGTTTCATTTTTGCAAGAAACGTTGATAATGCATTCATTTTTTTGTGGCTTCTTCTGGATGTTTTGACGAGTGATAAAGTTAAATAAATTCCGATATATTTTATGTTTAAAATATATAACGAGTTTTCACTTTAAAATCAATCTTATGAAATTTAAGTACGTTAATATTAATTAAATCAGTGAAAATTCGAATTTTTTTCAAGATGCCTTTGAAGATTTCTATGAAAACAGTTTTATCGATAATGGTAATTATAATTCTTATATTTTTTTCCATTAAGCTTTTTGTTTTTCATAGAAATATCTAAAACAATGACTTCTACTTAAATGCCGATGATAAGTATTATTTTAGTGTGCCTTAATTGTTTTTTGTTCATTTTTGTTTTTTTTTTTACTAAAGAAAAAATTGTATTTATTAAACAAAAAAATCATGGTAATAGGTAGAACGCTTGCCACATACTACGATTCGGGATTTGATTCCCGGTAATATCTACATTATTATTATCGTATTCAACGAAGGCCCTGTTGTACACAATAAATGGTGATACGTATTCAAAAAGTCAATTTTTTGTACGATCAAAGCTAAGGCTTTCATTCCCTTCCCTCGCTGCTCCGGGATTTGACGCCAACAAAATCAGAGATAATAATATAAATCTAATAAGTCAAAAATTTCAAAAGTTGAATGTCTCCTATCGAGATGTCTCGACTCTTTTCACTGATTATCCATTTTATTATTCCATGTACGACGACATTTTTAGTTTTTGAAATTATCTTTCTTTGTACTCACAATGAGGAAGTTCAGCCCTATGGGACAGTATTCAAATCCCTTCATGAAATGGCTCCAAAATACCTATCAGACCTTTGTATTAGGGAAAATACATGTCAAAGAAAATCTACTCTTAGATCAGCATTTGATTCAGGAAGAGGAAAACTTGTCGAAATCCGGCGCTCCCCAAACACTAGATTTGGAGGTCGTGCTTTTGCCGCCGCCAGCCCCTCTGCCTGGAACCGATTGCCTTCAAACTTACCAATCATCGATAGTCCCAGTCAGTTCAGATCCCAACTAAAATCCCACTTCTTTAGACTATCATACCCTCAATTTTAAATCTGGAAATATAATATATCACTTAAGTTTAGTTAGAATGTAAGTTTAGATATACAGTTGTAAAGCGCCCTTGAGGTGATTTTAAACAAAAATGGCGCTATATAAATCAGCCAAATATTATTATTATTATTATTATTATGGGAAATCGGATATAAAAATATATTCTTATGCACATTAAAAATTAGAGCAATCAATTTTACGGCGAAGTTTCTTGAATATGTATGAAAAAAAGAATAAAAAATATTTTAATGAAAACGAACTGCTTTGCTTGACGTCCCTAGTTATTCCGAATCAACCAGTGATAAGAGTTGTAATAGATTTCCGGTTTACAGTAAATCAACTGACGAATCAGCAGAACTCATTGAAAAGAAGGGGAAGAGAACTTAAAACGTCATCACTTTAAAAAATACAAATCCTTAAAAAAATAAAGCGCTGATAATACGATGCCAAGAATAACGAAAATAGTTTAAGTTTAAACAACATATTAACAAATAAAAAAAATAATAAAAACTGAACTTCATCATTTGTGACATTAAGAACTAAAGTTTTGCTTTTGTTCACTGAATTTTTTTTGAACAGTTTTTTAGTATGAGCGTAATAAATTTACTTTTTGTACAAACATTTTCAATATCATAAAATATTAAACTGCGAGTTTCAGAATGACATTATTAAATTTATATCGCTCGCTACTCAACTTTTTGTGTGAGTAATTGATATATTTCGTACAACCCTATTTTTACTCTTGAATATATTGCATTTCAATCCCTCGCTAACCAATTTTTTTGTCATTCGAATATATTGTATTTATTGCATATACAAATATATATTTACTATCAGGAATCTAAGAATATATCATGGGTATACAAAGAAAAACCGGTTAACTTTGTTTTTGGCATATTTGAGTTATGAATACCATTAACTTCAAATTGTTATCCTCTATTAACTCCGCCATTAACTGAGTTTCAGACAATTGTAGAGCGCGTAAACACCTATATATATAGCATTTCTTCTAAAATTTTTGCAAAGAAAATCATTTAAATGATTTTAAGTGATTATTTTTCTAATATTAGAGTAAAAGAACACTTCAGATGCTTAAATAATAATAATTTTTCTGAATTCGCAAATCATCTGATAGAAAATAATCATAACTTCAATAAAGACACTGGATTAAAAGTACTTCATGTTGAAAAAAAATTATTAAAATTAGACAACTTAGAAATCTTAGAAATTAAAAAAGAGATTCATAATAAGAAAACAATAATTATTAACCAAATAAACAATATTTCTTTTAGTCCTCTCCTGGCTTACTTCGAAAATAATTATATCAAATTACCACCCGTGTAAGAAAAAAAACACTTGATTTATTGGGTCCACGTGTAGTATTTAGTGAACATGATAGAAATAAAATAAAAAGGAATCAATTCATTAGTTACGTAAACCTTGACAAAGAAGCTTGTTTGCTTTGAAACCGGTCGGTGAAAAATAAAAATTAGTGGTTAAAAATAATGTTGTTTTATTTATTTTATTATAATGAATAACCACAAAGTTAGTGCTTCAAATATAAACTTTATACTTTAGATTATTTTTCAATTGAAGTTTATGTTTTTAATAATGAATATATGTACAAGGAAAAACGGTTAAGTGTATTTGTCTGGTTTTCGTTACTAAAACAATATCACATCCAAAGTTGTTATTACAAGTAAAAACGACTACTATGTGAGTTTAGCTAGTTTTCTTTGATGTAAAAATATCTGCTTTAAAGAAACCTTACTACAGCGAAAAACTGTGTTTAAAAAAACTGGTTAAAGTTATGCAAAACAGGAGTCATTCCCGAAGAATTCCATCATTGGTAAAAGAGTCTTTCCACTTTCGCTGATGTGATAGATGCTTTATCTGAAGATAAAGACAGTGTTGAATTTGATACAACTCAAATTTAGTTAGACAATGTCGCCGGCTAACTCAACCAGCACAAATTTCTTCACAAGGAAAATCAGCTAAATACGGATTTTATTTTTCTTATCTTAAAATGAATAATAAACAATAAGCATTAAAAAAAAAAAAAAAAACTTGATTTTTAACAACCAAACTTTAAAATTTAATTTACGCAAAACTGGCTTTTTGCAGTAAGCCGGTTTTCCTTGTATACTCTTGATACAACACTTATATTTGCACAGTAATATTTATGAGGTGTCCCTAGTTATGCTAGTCTCCATCTAACATTGGACTTTTTGTGTTACGAAATTTATTTGTACGGTCTATTTACTTTTCTTATAGAGGGAGTGAAGGAATGTGATGTTGAGGAGTTGTGTTGACGAGGCGTTGTATTGATTTAGTAAATAATTGTGGTGGTCCTATTTCAGAACCCTGTGGCACACTGCTGGTCAGAACCCGCGCACCACAAGCGCAAGTTCTGTACCGTGTGCCGCAAGCGACTCGACGAGACTGCCTCTCTGCACTGCATGAGTAAGTTATTTATTCATTTATTAATATAAAGAAAAGTACACAGTCTTCTCTCTAGACATAAAACCCGACCATGCCACTTTCTGTGGCTTATTCATCAATTCCGTTTTATGTAGATCAGAAAACTCAAGTGGCTTCGTTTTTATCAGCGCATAAACTTTCAATCTCTCTCACTTCCTTTTAATATTTTTAGTTTTATTTCACTTTTATTAATATTTTTTATCAGTGACGGATTCTGTCATGACCAACATCGTCGATGTCGGTCACGACGAAATCCGGTCACTAGTACAAATATTATTTTTTTTATTAATAAATTTCATAAAATGTACATGTTTTTAAAAAAATTCTATACATATCTACTTTTACACATTTAGTAAATTTTATCACTGTAACTCTCCAAAAAAGAGATTAACTCTTGTGCTTGGAGAGTGACTTACACTGTTGTAGTTGTTTATTGTTTATTATAAGAGTTTATATAATTTTAAATACGAATACATGAGAAAAAAATAGGATATTGAAGAAAAAAAATTAAATAAGAATACATTCATACTAATTAAAATTTAATGTAGTTTTTACACGTGTTCAAATTTTTTTTTCAGATTTACTTTAAATTTATTTATTGATATATTATTTTTAATAGTTTTTAGTTCATTGGGAACTATGTGTTTCTATTACATATTGGATTAAAATAAATAAAAAAAATGATTCTGATATTTGTGCCAGTATAACTATGTTTTTCAGTGTGTTTTTATGTTTTGATTTTTTTGAATCTGTCAAAAACTGTATGAAAATGGAGACGTTTTAATTTGATACAACTCAATGGATTCTTATGGGAACCCATTGTCTTAAAAAGTGTCATAATGCCCTTTTCCCGATTATAGTATTTGCATCTGAGCTTAGAACATCAGTGAAAAGTTAAATAAATAGATTGCAATATTCAGAAACCCCATTAGTCAATAGAAGTATGAAAGTGTCTACTTTTTATTACGATTTCATAAAACAAAAGTATGAAAAGCATTATTATTTATCAAAAATTTAGACGGTCAACGAAATATTATATTTTCAAATGAATTTTCACGTGGCTTACTTGTGGCATTTATTTAATGACTTGCGGATTTTCTGAAAATTACGATCCAAATATTTGGACGTGTTCAATATTTTGCATTCACATGCAGTATTATTTCAAGTAATTTCATGCACAATTTGTTTTAAAAAATGCATCTATATCTTCAGTCGAAATCTGTCCTATTTTTTAGGCCCCGGTTACAATGGGAAGTTAAACTCAAGTTTTCTGTACGAAAATATGTATATTTCTACGAAAATTTGAAGTTTCGTCATTGAAATCCTGTAATGAACATTTCTAAAAATACACTGTAATAAATATTCCATTTTTCAAACAGACAATTCAATTTTAATTTATACTGTTGAATTTCCATGTAATACGGGCCCAGGATTTCGGTTCTATTTCATACTAACAGGCCTGTATTTTTCATCCACCGGGACGCGGTCAATTTATGACCCGTAGTATCGGGAGGCTGTATTTGAATGTAAAAACGTAGTAAACAGTTTTGTGAGTAACTTGCTTCCTCAGATTCGGGTTGAAATTTGCGAGAACAAAATGGTGCGCAGGCGCCATTTTCCACATCTCTCCTCGAGAAAATGATTCCTTTCCTATCCCCGTTCGTTCGGCGTCCGTTTAACCGTAAACCGGAAGTTAAGCTGTTTAATTTTCACAACGTCAAGTAACAGAGCGTGTCGGTTGGCGATTAACGCCGGCTATCTGACAACTTTTTGCTTGAACTGACAGGCGTTTTCGGCTCGCCCGGTGCGAGCTTACCACAAAATGATGGACACGTATTTACGCCTTTTCTACGCTATTTCCAACCAAGATTAGAAAATCAACAATATTTTAAGTTTGTCTTGATGTTTGTAGACAAATACTGGATTTCAGGCCCGGGGGACTCGAGGGAGTTATTAAGGCATACACAAGAGCATCCAAAACAATATACTATCGTTATCTCATGGACGGAGTAAGGCTTGAAAGAGCTTCAACGTCCAGAGATCTCGGGGTGTTGTTTGATGCTCAGTTATCTTTTAATCTTCATATGGTTAATCTATGTAATGACTCGCTTAAAATGCTTGGTTTTGTTCTCAGAAATTCCAAGATCTTTTCTAACACTCAGATTATGAGGACATTGTATAATTCCTTGGTAAGAAGTCGTTTGGAGTTTAGTTTCATTATTTGATCGCCACATGAGACTCGATACTCTTTGATGGTGGAGAGAGTGCGGAAAAAATTTCTGCGCTATCTGTACCTAAAAGAATGTGGATATTATCCTTGGCTCTTCCCAACCGACTTTTTACTGGAGATGCTAGGCTATCAGTCATTATGGAGGAGGAGGGACGTTCATTTGGTTGTTCACTTTTTCCAGGTGATCGGTGGTCGCATACATAACTCAGAAATTCTGATGGATGTAGGTCTGTTCGTACCTGATAACTATCTTCGACAAAGACAGCATCGATTGTTTTGCCTACCACGATGCAGAACCAACCTGCCAATGGTTATGCCGGTTGGTAGAGCAATCTTGCTACTTAATCGCATCGCCTCGGATGTCGACATATTTCACGACAGTGGGCCTTCCCTTAGGAAAGCACTTTCTAACTTTTAATTTTTCTTTTTACATTTTGTTATATTATTTTAATAACATAACTATCAACTGTAATTTGTGATCTATTATTGTATTTAGAATGAATTGGGTCTTTTTTCTGTAATGTTCTAAATATCTGAATAAATAAATGAAATGAAATGAAATAAGAGGAATCGTGGTTCAAACAAACGTATTCCCGTATGTTCTCCCTGGATTATGTTACTAGAGCAATGATTTTTTTACACATTATAGATATTTACCATTGGCGTGTCTCTGCAGTTTTGTTTTTTTGATTAATTGTTTATTATGGGAACTAGAATCATCCAAAAACGCTCAAAATTGGCCAGTTTTATCTGCTGTCTTTGAACGTACGGTATAGAAATATGATATATATTTTTAAAAAACGCAAAAGGTACTGATACAGAACATTTTATTCTGATATTCTTTCTAAAAAAAAACGAAATCGGTTCAGTTTCAAGGTGCTGAAAACGGGACAACGAAACGTCGATTCACACTCTGACGTGCAGTTGTCTTTTCGCACAATATCGGGAAGGCATCTGCCAGAGAATGACAGAAAAAAAATATTCAAATATCTTTTCATCGAAATTCCCTATCACGCATATTTTCTCAAGATTACTATATTACAACAAAAATGAAGAACATTCAGGAATAAATATGGAAGTCCTGGCATTTGTAGGACTCGTGACCTGTCATTGGTTAATTTAAGTGGCCACTTTACACACTGTAAAATTTACCATTATGCCTATGTTTGAGCATCTGCATTTCTTCAACTCTAAGTCCCTAATTTCAGACAGGTATCTGAAGCGTAAGACTGATCATGTGATCATCTTTCTTTTATGGAATAAGGATGATTAAGATACGCTGCGCTTGGTGTACCAACGCAGTGCCCTATGCACCGTAAGGTGTGAATAGGAAGTCCAGGTGGGTGACGAATACAGTTATGTGTTTGAAATAGATCCAGAACCCTGGACAAGCGTTTTCGCTAAATCGTTTGGTTAAATCCTGAATAGGGAATATAATAAATAATACATAATCCCGCCTCGTTGTAAAGTGGTTGGCGCATTCGTCTGTCATTTTTGAGGCTCGGGTTCAATTCCTGGCAGGGTAGGGAGGATGTGAAAATTTTAAAACTGCAGTATTTCATTGTTCCTGGACTGGCACCTTACCTTCATGCAACACATGATCAAAATACGCTGCATTTGGTTTACAAATACAGTGCCCTTTGCACCACTGGGTGCAGAAATAAGGATTATGATAATGAAATATGTACTGACATTATATACAAATTAGTTATATGCATTTTTTATATCAGTTTGTATATACTTTGGTCTGCCAACAAATATTCCATTCTTGATTTCTTTGCTAACAAATGAGGATGTTTAGTGGTACGGGAAATTGAAAAAAAAGGTTTTCTTACGCGCGGTAAAAATTAGAGAATAAAATTGTACGGCGAAGTCTCTTAAAAATGTGAAAATTATTATTTTTTTAAATAAAAACAATCTTCTATGAACGACGTCCTTAGTTGTTCCGAATTTGTGTTGATGTTGTAATGGTTTACAGGAAGCCAATTCACCTACAAGCAGAACTCACCGAAGAGAACTTATGACGTCACAGGCGGAGTAATTTCAAAATAAAAAAGCTTTAAAAAATCATGGCGCTGATGATACGATACATCAAATGATTATTTTTTAATTTTGGCTTGGTTAGATAGTCTATTCTTCTTCTTCACGTTTCATGTTGGATCCCTCCGACGTTGACGATCACTTGGGAGAAAGCTTCCCTATCCTGAGCAGTACGAAACAGCTCCTCCACAGTTCTATGCCGAGCCGGGAGATTCTTCGCACCCCTGGTCCATTTAGGGACCGCCCGGGACTCGGGGCCATTGTTTGGTTTCTCTTCATAGTGATATCCTGCGAATTATTGACCGAAGTGGTTTCCCGTTGCCTTCTTCGGTGGAATTTTCTGTCGGGGTTACCTACCCTTAGCTGGAGGGGTCCCGTTCTATGGCGCCGGACACTCGCCATTCATCCTCTCCCTATCTGCTATGGCAATGATGTTAATGCCAGTGGCCACATTGCCCAGGGCTCGCGGGGCCAAAGAAACCACTCATGGACGCTAGGGAGTTGGACTATTGGTAGTGTTGCTGATGGAATGCAACTGTGGCATTACACGGCATTTTATATGTACACATTTTCCAGAAAAATATGCACCACCGCGGCCCTACCAAAATTTGAGCCCCTTGATGGTCTATTAACAGATTTATATATTTTTTATATACTAAACTTTCTTATGTGATCACTGAATCAATCTCAACTATATCCATCTCTCTCCCTCTTCCATCCCATCTAGTTTTATTTGCTCCCTCTCTTCCTTTATGTCATATCAATAATCTAATATTACTGTACTTTTAATAAATTACTTTTATGAATTTTTTCCCTATCATATCGTCAGAATCGTAAAACGACGCATGTGTGAAAATTGTGACATTGACTTTCTTTTATATTTGATATTAAAAAAAAATCAAATGGTACAAAAGTACTTATCACGTTGTGACAGTGTGTAATTAAAAACTACTATCCTGACGATATGTATAATGTATATCGTCTTTGAAAATGCCCACTGGGCTTATCAAGTAGTGACATAAAGCGTCAAAAAAAATCTACTATCCCGACGGTACGTACAATGTAAGTTGGACTGAAAAGTTCATATGCTAACATGGTAAAATACATTTTTTAGTATAATTCGATTTTATTATTCAATTCGAGGACGATACAACGATTACAGCCAGCGTCTATAACGTCCAGATATTCATGCACGATATGTCCAACACGTTCCTTTGATATCTTTAGAGTTTCAGCTATCTCGATCAACTTCACATTACGATCATTCAAAATTATTTTGTGGACTTTTTTATGTTTTCTTCAGTAACCGCCTCTCTCGGGCGTCCACTGCATGCATCGACATCGATGCTCATTTCACCTCGTTCAAATTTAGCAAACCACTCATCAACGGTCAATTTTCCGGGTGCAGCGTCCGAATAATGTTTATCAAGTCAAGCCTTGGCGTCGACGATATTTTATTTTGCCAAAAAGCAATGCTTCATTAACACACGAAATCAATTTTTTTCACAATAACAAAAGTGGTTTCACTCACAATGCTATATCTCACGAACCAATTGTCTGACAACTGTCAAATTTATACATGTATCTTTTCAAGGTTGGTACTAACCAAAAATTATATAGATTTAATTCTAGTAACGCCATCTATGTGTCAGCCTACGAACTTTTCAGCCCAACTGTTACATCGTCCTTAAAAACGCCCACAGGGCGTATATAAAAACATACAAACACACTCTTTTACATATATAAATATAAGAATGCACACATTTAAAACGTACCATAATTTAATAATAAATATTATTATTATTTGTTATTAGGCATGCAGCCTTTGCTGATGCGTCTATATCTCGTGTAATGCTTTTTGTCTGCGTTTTCCTTATAATATGTATTTTTATTCAGAAACTTCGCTTGGGTGGTATTTCAAACGCTCTCGCCGCCGTATTATCTCGCGTATTTACGAACAAAATACACGAGAAAAACTGTTTTCTCGTGCCGCGAGAGCGGTTCAGAATAGCCCCCCTAGTCTGTCTTTAAACCTTATCTTTATTATGTAAGTTTATCGTTGTTGACTGTATGTTTCTATAAAATAAATCAATAAATATATGAGGGCATTGGAAGCAAAGATAGCAACCTCCAAAAAAAATTTTTTTTTCGTCGTTTAAAATCATACTTCTGGGCTACTATTCCAAACGAAATTATAGCGCGGTATAGCGCGTTTCTACATACTAAATACGGATTATAGCGCGCTGTAAACGCGTTCGGAATACCACCCCTGATGGTTTTAAAAAATTGTTTGGAAGCATAGCAATATCCATCAGCCGTTTTATTCGACCAATGATAGGCTTGAGATTTAAATTTTCAAAATGGCTGTGCCATACAATTATTAAGAAAGTTTTTTTAATTCGTGTTTGTATTAAAGCTATTTTTTTTAAATCTTAAAGTTTAAGTTCAGTAAAAATAACATTTCTGACATGAAGACTCTCTTTGGCATTAGTGTAGCAGTTTTTGTCATTTTTCTCCAAAACACCAAAACGGGAGTTTGCTATCTTTGCTTCCAATGCCCTCAAATCAATTAAAAAATAAGTAAACCTTTTATAAATTTTTGGTGGGCCGCCACTGGGTGCGGCAAGCGGAACGATGACGATGACGATGATGGTGCGGATCTGTTCTGAGAACCTCGTAAAGTACGTTCGTGTTGTTGCAGTCTGCGAGTACTACGTGCACAGCGAGTGCGCCGACTTCGCCGCCCCGGACTGCCGCGAGAACGCCACGTACGTGCCGGACGTCCGGCTGGCCGAGGTGCGCCACCGCCACCACTGGCGCGAGGGCAACCTGCCCGCGGGGGGCAAGTGCGTGGCGTGCCGGAGGGCGTGCTGGTCGGCCGAGTGTCTCACGGGCTATCGCTGCGAGTGGTGCGGCATCACCGTGAGTACCCTAACCTAACCTAACTTTTTTTTTTTGTGAAGTTGGAGAAAATCTTCATGGACACCTGACAGCCCGCTGTCCAGGTAGTGCCAGATTTATACTGGCTAAAAACTCCTCCCTCTCGCAGTGGCATACCCAGCGGATCTCTAGTGTGAATATTATTCACTGGGTTGGAATGGTCTGCGAGGAATCTCCTCGCTTCATTCGTTGCGGGCACAACTATCCGCCCGCCCTTTCCGCCTATCTAATACGCCTAGTTATGAAAACATAACCTAACCTAATCTAACCTAACCTAACCTAACCTGGCCGTCACAACGGGACGATGGAAGCGCCCACTTAGACCAAGACTAGTGTCTTTCTTCAGTTTCGCATATTCGCTTTTTTTCAAACCCTTTCTAGGGTCCGCCAGGGATGGTATTCCGAACGCATTTATAGCGCGTATTTAGTAAGTAAAAACGCACGATAAATGCATTCGGAATACCAGCCCAATGGTGTTATTTTGAATCTTCTCTACCCCCTAGAGAATGGTGAAATTGGGACTTTTATCGGTTTTTTTTCGTTGTTGCTCAGGCAATATCTGTTGAGTGATTTATTTTTTTAAAGTATTTTTAACTTTTTTTAAGATTTCACAATTTTGTTTCAACAAAATATATTTTAATATTTTATTAAAATTACGTATTAATCCTTTTGCTCATGAATAAAAATGTATTTAAAAATAAAATCCATCATCAAAAGATACATTGTTGAAATTATCTCCTTAAAAATATTCAAAATGTCACTTAACAGATATATTTTTATGTTTTTTAAAAAGAAATATTTGCGTTCTTATGATTTACCCAAATATTTAATTTTGAGAGCCATTTTCAACGAGTTGTAAATAACTAGAAAATGGAATCAAGTTGGGGTAGAGTGGGATTCGAACCACGGACCTTCGGTCCGTGAGTCCGAGACACCAGCCACAGGACCACAACCCGATTTCACATATTGCCGGCGCAAAGACGATATAATAGCCACACTGTTTATTAAACGTCAAATGATGTGTAAAACTTTTTCAAAAACTGAAAAAAACTAATGCGGTTTGGTCAATTCAACCTAATTAAGTGTTTCGAGTAATGCTTAAGGTCGCTATAATGATTTAAATAAAAATCCTTATGTTTGATTTCACGTGTTCATATTTATTTGACTTTAATTCATCAGTGTGGCCAGATATGAAACAAAATGTAAACGCATGCAAAAAATACAAATCTATAAATTAATCACTCTCTAGGGGGTAGAGAAGGTTCAGAAGGGCTGGTATTCTGAACGGAATTGCGCGCGAAAACATCGCTATGTTAGCGTGTAAAATTGCGTTTTCTACGCGCCCTTTTGCTTTCAGAATATCACTCCAAGTAGCCTAATTTTTTCAACAACTTTTTTGTTGAAAATATTTATTTATTTCTTTGGCATAATCCTATGCCATAATGTTAAGAATGTATCAAATTTATGAAAACATTTTTCTGCAAATTCTTTCAATGACTATTCATATTTGTATTTGTGTTTCCCTCGAGCAAACAACAATTCATTCGCTCTATAGTTTAATAATCTTCTATACTTAGGTCAGTTTGCATGTGTGCTTTTTGCTATTTATTCGTTTATTTCCAGAAATGACCACAAAAATCCAATTTTCTTGCGTTACATTTTACATGCATTCCTTCTCCTAACTCCCCGCTGTACCTCCCCGCTAATAGGTTGCGTGACTTTAGATCAGTGCTATTCAACCTGTAGCAGTAAGAGGAGCGGGATATCATACATCACCCTTTCGCAACAGTATGAAAAATGTGTGAATATCGCAGAAAACACGAAATATTATGAAACAGTTTTATAAACACTACCCAATAATATTTTTTGTATTCCTATTTATAGCATTTTATCTAGGGTATTCCTGGTACCCCCCCCCCCCTCCGATCTCTTGGATTTTTTTCCGCTTAGGCTCGGAAAGGTTAAACTAATTTACCGAAAAATTCATGTTTCTTCACAATCGAACCGCGAAAATAGCAAAACATAGATACTTCAAAAGCTTTCATTGTACCCCTCACTCATTGACATATTAATACATAGATGCGCCCTATATAATAAAATATTTAAACAAATAGTTTACATCTGAAAGAATTAACTCCCTCACTGCCCTACTCTAACTATACCCTTCTCCAAGCCGCAGGGTGAATCCACTCACCCCTGTTCGAGCGGTGGATGCAAATGTCGAGACCGCCATAAGGACATAATATAAGAGAATTTATTTTATTTTATCTCTTTCATGTCAAAATTTATTAAATTATTTTTTTCCTTTCCATACAAGATGTTTTTTTTTTATTCGCTTTAAACCTTATTACTATTATGGCTAATTTTTAAATTTTATATGGTAGAATTGGCTCTGCATTATTATTTATTTTTTTATTTCAAAATACAAAAATGTACAAAACATAATTGTATTCCCATAATTTAAGGAAATTATTTTTTAGTGTAATTAGATTTCCATTCGTAGACTGGTAAGAAATTGATTAAAGGTGAATAGGCAGGAGGTTATATTGAGTAGAGGCAAGGTAGAGGAGCGACCTCAATCCAAATTTAGAGGAGTGTACAGGGGGTAAATGTAGACAGTTATGAGACGTGCGCAATGGTTATGTTTATCACTGTTGAATGTAAGCGTTAAATTTGAATTTAATTTATGTTGCAATATTTGTAAAAAAGTGTTAGTTCATAAGCTTCCGATTTCCTTTAAAAGACAAAAAAGTAACGATACATCTCACGTATTGCAGTGTCATGGAGGGTGCCGCTGCCTGGTCCCGGCCGAGTGCATGTTCGGCATGCTGCAGCCCATCTACCTGCCGCCCCACGCAGTATCCGTGCCGCGAGCCCCCGTGCCCCTGGAGGCCCTCATCGGAGTGCAGCCGCGGCCCCCGCCCATCCAGAGAGAGTACTCCTGCCGTGAGTCCACCTTGTCTGCTACCCGTCCACCTCACAGCATACACACTCTGGAATTCACACTGTAGTTTTATCAGAGAAAAGGTGACGCCACATACAGCTCGCCACATTAAAAGATCTTGTAGCCTCTTTTCTGGTCTGGTCTTGAACGGTTGATTCAATTGTTTACAAAAGATTTGGGTTATTTAAAATTTACACTCACTTATTTCAATGCCACCCCTATCAGCATCAATACACCTAAATATATTTAGTTGATTTGTCTATTACCCTCAATCCAATATTCCTGATTCTGACAGCGATAATGTACGAGGATGGGAGGAGTAGGGATACTGCTCACCACACTAGAAAAACTGCCCAAAGGTAGCTCTCTTCAATCTGATGGGGATGGTATTATAATAATTAACTTTGTGTTTAAAGAAACTATAAGATATTGAAAGCGGCCCATTTGTGTTGTCATTATTAAAAGCTATACTTCTTATACCCAATTCCACCTCAACCCCAAAAAAAATTTTTTTTTCGCAGAGGGTAGACTGAAATAATTTGCTACCCAAAGTCATTTTTGTTTCTTCTCTGTTTAAAAGAGACCAATATATATTGACACAGGCAAAATCTGCTAGCCAATATGATAATAAGTAATGTAATCTAATACAATAAATACACTGGAACCTCTTTTTACAATTTAAAAAAAAAAAAAACAGAAAAATAACATGATACAAAAATTCTATTCAAAAATATTTTAAACGTTAATTTAACAATGCTTAATTGTAATATAATTATACTATTTATTATTGGAATGCCCTACATTGATCTTTTACTTACTTGGCGTAAGAAATACATTAGTGAGATAGTTTATAATCTTTGTTACGATTTTTTAAAGTATTTTTATGTCGTGTTTTATTAAAGAAAAAAAATAAGGCACAATAAATAGTAAACCATTTAATTTTTTCGAAATCCCGAATTTATTTTTATCCAAAGAACCCATACTGCATTGTTCTTTTTTAGTATCCTTTTTTTACACGGTACTGTTAAAAATGTGTAAAAAGAGTTTTCAGTGTAAAGATATCCTGTAATACTATGGGTAATTATTAAAGCATTTGATATATTAAATCCGCTTTGATTACGGCGAAGTCACTTTTGTAACCTCTATAAAATTACTGTGTGAATTCCGACTGATACCAATTCCACACATATTCCAATTACACTTCATATTTTACATTGAATTTATGTTGTTTAATACTATTTATATGCACCACAATAAAAAAATACTTTTGTTAAATATTGCGATATGAAAAAAACGATGTTAAAAGTTCATTTTTTATTAGAGGGGCACAAAATATTGCAAGATGGAATGTACAGGGAATTTCAGTAAATAGAGATAAATGAACGCATGGGAGAACAGCAAATAAAAACTTGTTCTCGAATTTAATAAGTAGTTTTTCTATTTCACATGAATCCTTAATCACAGACAACCAATGAGTTATGTGTTAAAAATTACATTCGTATCATGTGACTTGCAAATGGCGACAGTTTTGTCGTACATTTGTGTCTAAATCTATGCATTGATTATTGGTATTTATTCCATACATGACCATTTTCATGCAGCCAGCTATTTCTATATTTATATATTTTGCTATTGTAGCAATATACCCGCCATGTTTGCGGTCCGAAAAAAATCTAAAATGTGGTGCTGAATAATAGTTAATACCGGAAATAATTCAAACAAGAATTGCCTGCACTGTCTGCTTCCGACACTGAACATGATAAACATTTAGGCACACGGGCAAAGCGGAAGATACGGCATCACTATAACACTGCCTAAAGAGGCTGCTGATTCAAAATCTTTCAATACCTCAGAGTGATAATGCGTAACCTAGAGAGGAGCCCAAACGTAGGAAAACCATTCAATGACTATTGGGTAGTATTAAGTTAGCTACAGTTCGCAGCAAAACAATGGGCCGTACTCAGGTCGAGAATTGCCAAATGGATATTAATTTGCATAATTTGCATACGAACCGGTGAATTTATTATTGCAGGGTTATTCCGATTTATTTTTCAATAATTCGCCTATATTTATTTTATAAAACTTTAAATACATGTGTGTGTTTATTTTTTATTTATTTTTTCACAATATACTTATGTTAAATTTATTGAGACATAAATCCCACCTCCATGGAACCAAAGTCCTGTGTTGAGTTTGTTTGTTTGTCCGTCACATCTCCGAAACGGCGAGTCGTGGCAGCCTGAAATTCGGACACGTCATTTTTAGATGCGATTGCTATTTTCGAGTAAAATTTGAATCGACCTCTACTCGATAAAAACTTAAATTTTATATGGATGCTTAGTGCGGCCCTGACATATTGCCCATAATCAACTGTCATTATCGACAGTAAACATATTTTAATTCACAAATTTATCCCCTAAATTGAAAAAATATTGTATCTGAAGTGAATATGTTAATATAAGGAAACTTTTTAAGCAACATAATACCTTCACGTGTCGGGACAATAAATGCCAAAAATCAATGTAAATCATGGGAAAATATTCGAAATCAATAACCTGTGAAAACTGTCTCCTTTAACACCCATGACGCTCCCTCCTACTGCTGCAACCAAACATACTGCAATTCACCATAGTCGATTTTTATTTATTATAACGTAAATATCCAAGTTATTTACAAACAAAGCCAAGCACAGCTACAAAAGCATCCGATCGAACCGTTATGTTTATGTTGTCAAATAAAACAAAATGGCCACCAATTGGTTGCTAACCAACAAACCAACATCGCTTGCGTTCTATGAAACATAGTGATAGGGCTTCTCTCTAGGTTACGCATTATTACTCTGAGCTCAATACCCATTCTGTAATAATTAAAATACCTAATAATAGTATTAAGTCGTGGAATGCGCATGTCGTAATGGAACTGTATGTCGTGTCCCCCTGCTTTTCTTGTGCCTGCGTTTCGTCTCAACATTCTCCCAAAGAGATATCAAACGATTTTGGGCACGCAGTTCCATATTGTAACTCCCTCGCAACTTTTAACATGATTTAAGTCGTCCAAAAACCGATCCAACGAAAATCAATCTTTAGCCCAAAAATATGTATAATATGTTCACAAATTATATTTTCCTTGCTAGGTACTTGTTGATTAAATATCAAAGTAGTTACTTTTGTCTCGATTTTTTTATATATTATATTATTATGAAGAAATAGCTAATTTGAATTAATTCTTATATATATTTTTATAATGATGATTTTAGTCCGTAGATTTTTGTGGAAATTTAAATTATCTTAAGATTACTTAGTATTGTAGGTATTTTTAATCATAATAATCTATTAGTTTCTTGACTTCTCCACCATTATGCCATTTCTGCAATCTCAGTACAATACGAAGTAACATTGAACTAAGGTGATTCTGAAGTCTTGAATTATTTAAGTGACACATATATTTTTAAACACCTAGTTGCTTTGTAGCGGAAATACTATGTAGGTATGCATTTTACGCTTTTACGCTCAACACACGTCACTCATTTTGATGTAAAGATGATTTTTTGTAAAATGTGCGTAAGTGACATACGTTTATACTGTCAGTATTAGAACTAAGAGACTTAATTTGATTTGTTGTACGTATAGTAATAGTGCAATTGGACAGTATCCATCATTATGACACGAAGTGCATTGAAAGTAGAACATCCTTACTGAGACTTACGTATTATAATGTGATGATGAGAGATTTACCCGTATTTGTCGAAATAGTCATCCCAAATTCTTTTATGAAAAATTTGAATATTGATACGAAATTTTAATGTTTTTTTTTTTTTATCTTATAAGTGCATGGATTGGCAGTACGTAGCGCATAAAAAAGCATAGCCTGTGTGTGGGTATACTGATTGAATCGGTTTTACGTAACAGCACGATTGTATGTACAAATTTACACATGCATAAATATATACAAACACATATATACAAACACATATATGCAAACACATATATGCAAACACATATATATATACATATATAAAAAATACATAATCATTCCCTTTCCGCACCTAATGGTGCATGGGGCACTGCATTGGTAAGCCAATCGCAGCGTATCTTGATCATTTTTGTTGCATGAAAAGAAGGTGATCAGTCTTACGCTTCAGTTGCCAGTCAGACAATGAAATATTCTCGTGTAAAAACACCCTTTTAAATAATATTTCATATCAACCATGTCGGGAATCGAACCCGAGACCTTTTGCATGGCAGGCAAATGCGCTGACCATTACACCACGAGGCCGACCAATATAAAAAAATAATAAAAAAATACACATTGGTGTTATGTAATCAATCATTATTCCCTTAGAGCATCTAATGGTGCATAGGGCACTGCATTGGTACACCAACCGCGGCGTATCTTGATCATTTTTGTTACATGATAGTAAGATGATCAGTCTTACGATTCAGGTGCCAGTAAAGGGAATAAGAAATATTTTAGTCTATAAATACATCTCGCCCACCACATACCGCACACCGCATCTGAGGACTCCTTAGCGGTGCCCACATACACGGAAAAGTTGCTCGTTGCTGAACGAGAAAAGCTACCCGAAAGAGCTATCTGTAATTTGGTGGCCTTGGCATTTTTGTGCTGAAAGAATGTAATCCAGAAGTCCATAATATGCACTTCTTTGGATTGAGAAAAGAGGGATGCGAATTCTTCACTGACTGGGATTAAATTGATTGGACATAATCATTTCACCAAAATGATTACAAAACTTTTTAGAAGCTTTGAAATTATTTTTGGAAGCTGTATATATATATTTTTTATTTATTTTTTTTGCAATATACGTAAGAGGTTAAACAGAGTATTGAAAAATAAAGGATAATTACATAGAAATTAAATACATATTAACAGTAAAAATAGTAAACAAAAAAATCCCACAAAGGCATGGCCTGTTCGTGGGTATACAAGAAATGTTTATGAATTTTTTGCTCCTATAATAAATAGACTGGTATAATATTTTTGTATAATATAAGAAAGAGAAAAGAAAATATTATGTAAAAGATTAGAAGGTAATTTTTTATTTCATAGCAATTAAAAGAGGAAATAAAAAATGTAAAAAAACACAAAAATATTATAATATAAAGGGCAACAAAATATATCATAGAAAAAAAGAGTTAATGTTTTTAGTTTGAATCTCAGATAGTGCGTGTTTTTTAAAAGCTTGGGATTAACGAAATATTATCAGTAAAAAGTAATTAAAAATTTTTGGGCCTATAAAATATGCATGTCTCTGTGCTAGCCTCTTTTTACAATGTAATATCCGACAGGACCTGTAACATGACCACGGATAGTTGCGAGAAGCTCCATTCGGTAATTACACCACGAGGCGAACAATATGATTAATCAGACAACTAAAAATTTCGAATCAGCATTTTGTTTTTTGTCAGAAAATTAAATTTGACGATATCGACAAATATGGGTACCTGATTATCTTGCTGTTCCATTGTAATGTAGGGCCAGAGATCAATGTCTAACTAAATAAGGTAGAGGATGGAGGGAGTGCGAGAGCTCGGGTATAATGTGTGAGCAAGTCCTCTGCAGAGGCAGGAGCGCAGAACGGTAGGGTGGGGGGCGCAGAAGGGCGGGCGGAAGTGACTTGTTGGTGGGCATTTTAGCGGAGCTGCGCTCGCTGTCTCGCTGGGGCGGCGGCGGGGGGGGCGCGGTGGGGGCGGCGGCGGCGGGGCGCAGCGCCCCTGACGTGCGCGCCCCCCTGGGCTGGGGCCGCCTGGTGCTGCCCGCCGTGCTGCGGCGGCTGCTGCCGCGAGCCTGCGCCCCCCACTGCCAATACTCGCCCCCCTACTCGAGAGGTACTCCGGTGTTCCCCCGCCCACGCAACGCGCGTCTTCGCTATCTTTACCCCGTCCTGTTCTCGATTGCGAAGGTGGGGCGGTCCCGGATGGTTGTTGCATCGTACACTTGTAATCGCGACCCTGGCAACCGTCGACTTTTTCCAATCATTTATATATATTCTTTGCCTAATATTGCAGCCAGCTATAAAAAAGTGAAACTGAGATAATTGCACTCTTGTGGAAAGAGTGAATAATTCAATCTGCACAACAGTTAGAATGTTTTTTACTTTGACAAATGATAAATAATTCATACATTCATTTTTTTACAACGCAAAAAAGAATTAATTATGTATTTGACCAGTTTTAATATTTTTTAAAGTCTGGCTTACCACTCAACCAAAAATATGTATTTTGCAGAAAACAGCCAGAAATAAAACACCTCATTGTATTTAAACATTATTTTTACTACGTGTATTTTTACGAGTTTATAAAATTTAAATACTTACGTATTCATTCGCTTTAATTTATTTATTTACATACTTACACATTATTTGAGACATAAGTCCCAACTCCATGGGACTAAAAGTCCTGTGTTGAGATGGGACGAGCATTTAGTTGACACAGACAAATTAGTAATTCACCACAAATAAGAGAATATATTTAAGGGAATTAAATTTCTGAGGGCATTAATCTTTCAATCGGCATCTATACTTTAAGATTTTTCTTATGCTTTGGATGTTTTCTGCATATTGAGAAATGCCGTTTTTGTGATCCAACACTATTTTCAGAAGGCAATTATTACATATTTTTGTATGAAAGCTGCCTAGCTGTTTTTAGCAGAATAAAGAATTTACCTTACTAAACCCGATAGCGCCAAAATATAATTTTTTCAACATTTTGGACTGGCTGCTTTCTGTACAACTAAGTTCAATTGTAATAAATTGGCAAGCCTAGTTGTGCATTCCATTTTGGTCAACCATTACACGAGATATAGGCGCACCAGCAAAGTCCATCTACATCTAATGATAACAGTGATTAGCTTATACAAATTACTTTAAAACAAATTGAAGATTGGCCTGACGAAGGAAATAGTTATATTTTTTAAATTAATCGATATTAGTAAGGTTATTTTAATGATTTGCGGCAGTGAATATATTTTCGGTTGACAGATATTAAGTGCAGATTTATGGTAAAATCATTTGATCTTTGTTGCGCCGGCAATATATGTATATTGCAAAATTTATTTTTTAAAAGTGTTTTTAATTTTGTAAAGATTATACAATTTTGTTTCAACAAAATGTATTTTAATACTGCAATTTTCCTTTTTGCTATCAATTAAAAAATATGTAAAAGAAAATCCACCATCAAAAGGTACATTGTGTTTTATAATCTCCCGAGCAATGAAGATATTCAGTGGTTTTTTTTATAGACTATCAAACTAACTAAACTAAACTAAAAACTTGGCGGCATCCGTGGTTTAGTGACTTGACTCTCACACGGAAGATTCCGGGTTCGATACCCGAAGAGGACACAAATATTAAAATGTGTTTTTTCTCAAGCCAGGGGTTCTGCGATGTAATTTGCCACTGCAATTGCGCCTCCTGACCTGTTGCGGTGCAAAAAAATTTTTTTAAATAAGCCAAATTAAAAATATAAAAAAATGTATCGTATTATCAGCGCTATGACTTTTTAAAGTTCTGTATTTTTTCAATCGTTACAAGTTCTTATCGGTGAGTTCTGCTGATTGGTGAGTTGTATCACAACACTATCATTGGTTGTTTCGGAAGAGCAGTAATGTAGTTCAAAGTAGTTCAATTTATTAAAATCATTTCTATATTTATTTCATACATTTTTGAGAAACTTCGCTGTACATTTAAATGGTCTAATTTTTACCGCGTGTACAAGACATTTTTTAAATCTAATTTCCCATAGCACTGAACTTCCCTATTTTAAAAATATTAATTAACATATATTACCGGCACAACGACGTTATTTCACTAAGCTCTACATTTTCCATGAACCTCTTGCAAAACTGTAATAAATGAATTGATAATAATAATAAAACTTTATTAACCAAAATACGAGTATATACGATATGATAAATACAAAAAAATTAAACAAAGGTAAAGGTGGTTAAATGGCGGAATTATTGCCACTAGAAATTTCTTATAGTCTGACCTTTACAAATAAAAAGTACAATGATAATTCAAATGAAATTATAATAAAAAATGTGAAAAAACACCAACAGTAAAAACATTATATCATTTATGGTATTGCTTACATTATTTACTTTTAATACATTTTAAATTATACAATTGTAAACAGCTATTCCGAATGAGGAACTTCAGCCCTACGGGAAATTGGATACAAAAAATGTTTTCTTACGGCAAAATTTTTGAAAATATACGAAAAAATTCTTTGAATATATTTTAATAAAAATGAACTACCATGAACGGCGTTCATGTGAATCAATCAATGATAAGAGAGTTGTGGAAGATTTCCGGTTTACGGTAATTCAACGGACTAATCAGAAGAACCGATCGAGAAAAAGCGGAAGACAACTTGAAACGCTTAATTTCAAAAACATTAAAAAAATTATGGCGCTGATAATACATTTGAATTTGCTGGAGAGACCACATCACTAATTACGAGGTTCTCAATAAAATCGAAGAAGGTAGGCACCTAATCAAAACCATCTCAGAGAGGCGAGCCCGATGGATCGGCCACATTATGCGCCATGAGGGTCTCCTGCACGACATCAGAGAGGGAATGGCTGAGGGGACAAATTATAGAGGGCGCCCCCGACGGGAATATTTAGAGCAAGTGCGCGAAGATTTTAACTGCGCCTCTTATGTCGAGCTGAAGAGGGCTGGAGAAAATAGAGATCAATGAAGGACGAGATGCAGGACTTTGCTGCAAACCAATCCCCGAGATTGAGACTGCAAAGAAGAATACAGAGATACATGAAAATCAAAAAATAATAATTTTGGCTTAGTTTAATAGTCTATTAACAAATATATTTTTAAACCATTAAACTTCATCATTGCATAATGGACTCAGTGGTTTTCTCATGCAAGATATTGTTGAAAAATATAGACCTTTTTGACAAAGTCTACCATTAAGCTGTACTAATAAGTTTTACCTGTCAACCCACAGTATATTGTTTGTCTAAAATTGCTGCCATAACATGCTTACCATGCCGTATGGATTTTCATCGTCGTGGGAAATGGCCAGTCACGTGATATCACGCAGTGGGCTCGTGGTATACATCAGCAGTGAATGTACTTCGGTTAGGTTAGGTTAGTGATTTTGGACAATGAATATACATAAATGATTAAACCTGGGAAATTCCTACTTTACGACGTGAACATGTCTCAACTTTATTAGGAGTGTTAAAAAATCATTCACTTTGATGATTGATAAGATCTTATTACTGGGTCATTTCAACAGCATTGTTCAACAGATTCCTGAAGCTATGGTTTCCTAGGACAGTGGTGCTCATATCTTAACGGTCGTAATGAACGGCGATGTGGTGGACAGCCGTCGTAACGGTGACTAAAGAGTGGTTTCTTCGGAAACCACTCTCTAATTACTCGCCGTTACGATGGATGTCACCGTTCACTACGGCCGTTAAGATACGGGCACCGCTGTCCTAGGAAACCATAGCTTTACTGACTATCTCGAAAACTCTTTTCCAACAGTGTAGCCGCATGGAGCACTTTACAATGTGTCATGTTCAGTGCTGTTTTTGCAGTTTCTTCCTTTTTGCATTCTAGTGATAACTATCCATTATATATTACATACAAAACCTCAATGTATTCATTTACAAAGTGCCTCATGTTCACTCGCATTTGTGTTATAATCGCACGCAAGTCCTTGCAACTTCCAACACGTTCACCTCACCTCGCAACAGTACCAGGATATAAAGGAAGACGCGTGGTGTTTGGTTGTTCGCCGATGTAAAGACTGTTATTAGTTCGCACCACCTTTAACGAGTGTAATACATGTGAGTGGCTGCAACGAAACTCGCAACATTAGCCTGAAGGGAACTACCGGCCTAGTATCAGCTCTCAGAAACTTGGAACACTCACCAATATAGTGCACTGCGCCTCTAAACGCAAGAACAAAACTAAAAGTTGTTTCAATAGACCGCAATTATGAGTGTTCCACAGTTTCTGCATGGAACTGCGATCAATCTTTTTACCTGTCTCTACTTCTTTTACATTCATCAATTATGTAAATGCAGACAGAGAGAAAAATAAAACTTAATCTACATATTTTCGCAGGAGACGTTGGGTTACCTTTTTTATTGAAGCCTGTGTAAACAAATATGAACATGTTATCAATTCGTTGGTGATTTACAATAATTAATCTGAATATCGATAGCTTAGACCTTGTCACATGAGTCTACATAAAATACAGGACTCGATATTATGTCTCAATTTTTTTTTAATGTTTTAAATTATAAAACAGTATATATTATATGTTTAAATTTTATTTTCAATTACCTGTATTGTGTATTGTATATTGGCATTTGGATGTTTTTAAAAAAAATTCAAGTAACCTAACAACTCCAGTTAAATATGTAAATGCGCACGTCAGTGTAAAATATGTTTTATTTGGTAATGTATCCCAAATAAAACACGTTGATTGGATTTTAATTCTACTTTATTTTTAAAAATATACAAGAGGGTATATTGTGACGCGTTTCGTCTTGTTAGGATATTTTTTAACATTTTCAAACAGTTTGAAACTGTCCTAACAAAACGAAACGCGTCACAATATACAAACAGTTTGAAAATGTCCTCACTAGACGAAACGCGTCACAATATACCTTCGTGTATATTTCAAAAAATAAAATAGAATTAAAATCTAATAACCGTGTTTTATTTTGGATACATTACCAAATGTAATATGGAATTCTACCAATTGTCTGCATTCACAAAAATTAAGTCAAATATATTTTCTAAGAGATTGGTTGCATGATTCTTGCTGTGAGAGTTTGTGTGTGTAGGGTGGTCTATTTGGCTATGTGTTTGGCTGTTTGGTCTCTGCAACGCTTTGCTTTCGCTGTGCTTTTTGTCACCCGGCCATTAATTTGCTTCAAACGACAGTTAAATATATCGACACGACAACTTCTTATATGTTAACATGTTTAGAATTATCATCCCATAAACACATGCTGATTAATTTTCACCGAATACGTACCTAATAAAATACCGTAAGCAGCGCCGGATCTAGCGGATTCAGCGACCTGTAACTTACTGAAAAGGGACGGGTATCTACACACTTATAAAATAATATGAGCATATTATTCTCCCCCCCCTTGTAAGCAAGTGTCTGGTTCTTTGTGGCAAAGGTAGATCCGGCTCTGACTGTATGAAAAACAGTTAAATATATTTGATCTGTGTTGGATTATTTATATTTAGTCAGAAAATCCTTAACTCTAAGCTTTCCATACACATTTTCTGTTAACTGAAAAATCAATGACTGAATGCAAATATCAATAAATTTATTTATCAAAATATAAAACAAAGAAAAAATATGCCCTGTGCTGACGACATTCAGGTTTTTTTAAAAAGTTTATTAGTAAAGTTAGTTCTTAGGAAAGTAAAAAACATCTAATATAACATGTTCTAAAATATCAATATAACAAAAAAACATACATTTCAAAAATTCAAATTCTAAAATTGTATTAATGTGTTTGTTAATTGAGTAGAGCAGATGGTCGAATGCAACAATCCATTTTATTCCTACGCATTACCCAATTTGTATAACCGTGATAATTTTTTTATCCGGGTGTAAATTTTGAAAATCACTCAATTTTTTTAATCTACTCATCGATTTGTTCATTATGAAATGTTTGTAAAATGCTTGATCGATTTTTGACACATTGCTTTAGAGATGTGTACTTTATCTGGTTCAATACAATGCCACAAAAGTACAATATATCATGATATGTGTCTTGGCTTTGCGGTATATTATTTTTTTCACTTTATGAAAAAATCCTTGGACTAGCTGAAGTCATTGAAATATTTTTTGGGAATTGACGAACTGAAAATTATTTTGCCTTCAGCATCAACTTACATTTTTATTTTACTATTTCATATGTAATGTGTAACGTCATAACATTAATTACTTTTGTGTTATATTGTTCTTAATTTGTCAGATACCATTTTGTCAGATTTAAATTGTGTTGTGTGCTATTAACTTTCATAAAATTGACGATATTTGTCTTGAATTAAGTTAACACTAAAATCTCAGTCGAAGAATTTATATTAGACCTTGACCACTGAGTAAGATTTGTCTCGGTTTAATTACTAAGAAGATTTTTTTACCTATTTCTTTTACATTATACCGCCTTTATCCACTATTGTTTGACTTTTTTTTACTGTGTCCAAAACCGATAGGAAGACCCACGGTCTTTAAAACTGTTTTTTCGGGTATGTGGTGGGAGTACTTTCACTGCAATATTTCACTATCCCTGGGCTGGCACCTTAAGCGTAAGACTGATCACCTCACCTATCAAGACACACTGCATGTACTTTTTCAATGCAGTGCCCTATGCACTATCAGGTGCGGATTAGAGTTTGAAGATGTTTGAATATTTCAAATTTGGCAAATCACTCACATTTTCTTTGGCTATTGTCGCGGACTCACGGATTAGAGATCCGAGGTTTGAATCCCACTCTACCACAACTTGATTCCCATTTTCCTATAGTGATGTGTTTAAAACACGTTGAAAATGGCGCCGAAAGTCGAAATATTTGGGTAAATCATAGGAATGTAAATATTTTTTTAATGAAAAAAATACTTTTAAAAATTTGCCCTTTTAAGAAAATCTTATCAAAAACACGCACCATTCATTATGTAGTGTATATGCAAGTGGAATGAACACTTAAAACTTAGAATTACAAATATTAAGGCCAAATATTTGTTTAGTTTGTCTACACAGAACATTGATTTCTATTGTTAGCGCACTCAAGGAATGTTCATTCAGTTAAGCATAATATTATTTTGAATTGAATGGGTTGATGGATTTGATTGACAATAAATGAGAATTTTTAATCAATGAAAAATAATTTAATATTGTCTTTCAAAATTTCATGTCGAGGGTAAAAAGTATCTGAACTGCTGTCGTAAGCGAAAAGGCAGTTTTTGGACAAAAATCACAAAATGAGTTAATGTTCTACAGGAGATTTCGAACCAATTTTTTTTTTCATAGAGTCCTCATTCAATAAAATATACTCATTATAACAATATTAATACGTTATAAAGAAAACAAAGTTTTAAAACATATTTTGTCCCGATAAACTATTTAATAATTGTTTGTTTGATATAATATATTATAGCAATGAGCAGTAAAAAAAATATTTGGGTACGAAAAACGATTTTTAAGCAATAACACAATATATATATAGAGATCCATTAGTAAAAACTTAGTGCAGATATGACACACAGGTTTTACGCTCTAGAAACAATGAGGAACTTCAGCCCTACGGGAAATTGGATACAAAAAAAGTTTTCTTGCGCGCGGTAAAAATTAGAGCATTAAATTGTAATGCAAAGTTTCTTGAAAATGCACGAAAAACAATTTAAAATATATTTTAATAAAAACGAACTACTTTTAACGACTTCACTAGTTCATACGAATCAACCAATGATAAGAGAGCTTACCGTCAACAGACCGATCAGCAGAGCTGACTGAGAATAAACGGAAGAGAACCTCTGACCTGAAATGCGGAGTAATTTTAGAAATACAAAACTTTAAAAAATCATAATCATACTACGATGCATAAAATTTATTTTTTTTAAATTTTGGCTCAGCCTAATAGACAAATATTAAAAAAAACACGCCGATCTGCCTCATTGACACACTGTGTTTTTACTTATATATATATATATATTTTTTAAATTTGTATTAAGTTCATAAATATTTTAAAAAGTCATATCTCAAAATATAAATTTTGCAAATATCTGCATTTCTGCTTATGGCGGCAGTATTTCTGAAATTGAATTATATGTACCACTTTTCTCAAAAGATTATTTATTTATTTATTTATTTATTGATTTACACGCCCAATGGGCTTTTACATATTTTAGAAATTACATTTAAGTGCAGCAGTGAAACATAAGTATGTAAATTTGGTAAAAATAAAAGATAACATAAGAAAAGCTAAAAGATACAATAATAAGTAAAAATCAGGAAATGTACCAACATAGGTATATGGTACATAGAAAAATATTTAAAAAATTTACATATGAAAACATACACGCATACATATACATACATATAAGTTTATACATTATTAAAGAGATACATGAGAAAAAGAAATAGTAAAAAAAGAAAAATATTAAGAAATTTTACATAAATTAATTTATAACCTTTTGAATACTTAACCTATATTTATATAAAGACAGACAAAATATATCAACTTCACCATACTCGTTACCTAGCCGGTGTAGTCTAGGTATTGGTGAATTGTAATAATAATTGTGACTGCCAGGAGATTCAAAGAATAACGTTAGCTGCCGAGTATTTCGAAGAGGTACTTTCAAGCTGATAACACTAGTTAATTCCGGGACGTCCAATACGCCATTCGCTATTTTATATAAATTTAATAAGTCATTTATAATTCTTCTTTTACATAGAGTTGACATATTTAGTGTACATAATAAATTATCATAATCAATATTTTCAGCGGGTATATTAAGTTTGTAATTGATGAATCTAAGGAATTTACGTTGTACTCTTTCTAACTTTAAAATATGAACATTGTAATAAGGTGACCAAATTGTTGAATTGAATTCTAAATTACTTCTAACCAAGGCAGTAAATAGCACTTTGAGGGTAGTGATGGAATTAAAATCCTTTACGGTTCGCTGCAAATATCCAAGACATTTCATTGCCTTATTAGTGATGGTATCAATGTGAGGAATAAATGTCAATTTTTCGTCAAAAACTATCCCCAAATCCTTTATTTGTGTAACTCTTCCCAGATTGATATTATTAATGTTGTAATCGAATATTATGGGTTTTTTACTTCTTGTAAATGATATTACACAACACTTGTCGACATTTAAATAAAGTTCATTTTTCTGGCACCAGTTGTACAGCCTTACCAAATTAGACTGAAGAACTCCACAATCGGTATCAGAGGTAACAGTTTTTGAAATTTTAAGATCGTCGGCAAAGAGAAGAATGTCTACTTTCTCAAATATCGACACAATGTCATTAACAAACAAAGAAAACAGTACTGGTCCCAGGTGGGAGCCTTGGGGTACCCCACTAGATGCCTCAAACTGATACGAGTTATAACCGAATACTTTTACTAAGATTTTCCTTGATGACAGGTAGCTTTTAAACCATTCCAAGATATTACCAGTAATTCCCAATGAACTAAGTTTGTGTATTAAAATTGTATGAGAAACCTTGTCGAACGCTTTACTAAAGTCAGTATAAATTGTATCAGTCTGATGACGTCTCTCCATTGATGTGATCAACCGATTCTGATGCAACATAAGGTTTGTAAGAGTTGATCTACCAGTTATGAAACCATGTTGTAACGGAGTGATAACTTTACTAATTTCATTGGTGAACTTAGTTAGCAAAACAGATTCCAGTAACTTTGGAATGGCTGACTGAATACAAATGGGTCGGTAATTGGAGACGTCAGTTTTATCTCCTTTTTTATAAATGGGGGTTAAGTATGAGATCTTCCATTTCTTGGGAAAGTTTCCAGTTTTCAAGGACAAGTTAAAAATTTTTGTAAGTGGACCAGTTAAAGAGGGACAACATTGTATAAGAAGAAGTGTAGGGATATTGTCTGGCCCAGCGCTTTTTTTTGGATCTAAGGCACAAATCCCCTTTTTTACATCAGAATCAGTAAATACACAGTCGTTAAAATCAATTAAATCTGTATTATCAATACTGTGTAACCTAGAATTAGAAGTAGAACTATAAACACTGCTAAAGTAATCAGCAAATAAATTGGCAACTTCCTGTGGTGTGTCTGCCATTTTGCGTTTGTAATACACTGTGGACGGAATTCCAGATTCCCTACTGTTAAGAATCTTGGAAAATTTAAAAATATGTTGCGGCTTAGATGCAGCATCGACTTCAAATTTACTTACACAGTCTTGATAACAGGTTTTAGAAAGCTGCTTAGACAAAATTCTCAATTTCGAAAATTCTTCATAATCTTTAATGTCTCGAGACCTTTTAAAATTACTATGAGCAATCTTTTTATGTAGTATAACTTCAATAAGTTTTTTACTAAACCATTTAGGAAAATGACTTGCTATGAATTTAGTTTTAGGCACAGATGACTCAATGGCAGTATCAAGGATATGATAAAATTGTGCAATTATATCGTCTACATTTAAATTTTGATTTAAAAAGTTCCAATCACTGCTAAGGATAAATGAGTTAATGGCAGGAAAATCTGCTTTAAAAAAATTTAATCTAACATCAGAGGTTTTGTACTTTGCTAAGATAAGGGTTCCAAAATTAATGCATAAAGGTGGATGGTATCTATCAATTGGTAAAATATTTTCATTTGCAAGTTGCACTGAAATGTTATCTGAATTAGAAAAAACAAGATCCAAGAGACGAGTAAGACAATTATAAACATAATTTGCTTGACGGAGATTTAAAAACATTGACATTTCAATTATCTCACTTGACCCATGGTCTATGCCATCACTAGATTTAGGGTTGATACCATCTGGATCCCACAGTATATTGGGTAAGTTGTAGTCACCCGTCAAAACTATAGTGGCCTCGGGATACCGCCTTCGTAGACATTCCACTTCCAAATAATGATCTTTGTAGGTTTGCGTATCAGACGAAGGGGGAATATACACACAGCCTATTATTATTTTTTCTCGTTTTGATGAAATCATTACAAAAATTTGTTCAAAATTTTGTTTTTTACATTTGAGCATTCGTGATGAGAACTTAGTCGATACTGCAATCAAAACTCCTCCTCCACGAGATCTGTTAGAAGCAAGTTTATCCCGATCATTTCTATATATCAGGTGGTTGCTAAAACCAAGTTCGGTATTGTCGATGTTGTTGTTCAACCATGTTTCTGTAAATGAGTAGATGTCGAAATTCGTAGTTGGTAATGCAGTTTTAAGTGTCTGTAGTTTTGTTCTCACCCCCCTTACATTTTGATAGTAGAGTTTGATGGATTGTCGTTTTTTGTAAACATCTTTACTATTTTAGGATTGTTATTTATGTATTTTATTGTGATATCAGTCTCGCCGCTTGCTTTTCTACTATCAAGTTCATTACGAAGTTCGATAAGCTGTTTCCTTTGTAATGAAGACTGATCCTGGTACATGCGAATATTATTTTTTAAAAGGTGCTTCCTACTCAGTAGTAGTCGTGACCATTTGACCTCCAAAAATTCAACTTTAATTGCTCGAGGCCTCTCTCCAGTATTTCTTCCAAGTCGGTATATTTTTATTTCTTGACTTTGAACAGAGGAATCAAGCTCAGACAGTATTTTCTTGACAGCAGAATCATCTTCCTTAATAGCTGTGGCTCGGGTCGTAGATTGACTCTCAGGTAAGTTACATAAAACAATATTTTTCTCCCTGTAACTTCTATCTTGGACTTCGGATACTAGATCACAGATATTAAAGACGTCGATATTAGTTGAAGAGGAATACTTCTTAATCGTAGCAACCTCAGTCTCTAATGCGCTCATCTTTACTGCCATTTGTCCTATTGTGCACAAAATTTCGTTGGTTTTTGGGACTACTTTCCCGAGTTGTTCTTTTGTAAATTTATTATTAGGATCCATTAGCAGTGTAGTCAATGCATTTATAGCACGCTTAGCATATTCAACGAAGGATTGAGCTTCCATATTTACTTTTAGTTTTTTTTTTTTTTTTTTAAAGTATAAAATACTTTTTCGTTTTTTTTTAATTGAAAAATGGCACTGCTGTGTTCGCCTGCTTATTATGCTGCGTCATATGAGTAAATTTTGTCATTTTAATTCAAAACCTCTTGTATTGACATGTTCATAAAACCAAAGGATTTAAATCACACAAAATTGTACTTATTTTTACAAATTTTCATTTAATCAAAAATATTTTGAATTTATTCGCATCGACTGGGTTTCACCGCCTAGGTCGCTATTACGATTAAAATATTACAACAGAAATGGAGAATATTTTAGAGAAGATTTTTTTTTTTACATTTTTTTTTTTTTTTGCACCACAACAGGCCAGGAGGCCTAATTACAGTGGTGAATTACATCACAGAGCACCCAGGCTTGAGAAAAATCACATTTTATTTTTTTGTGTTCTCACCGGGAATCGAACCCGGAACCTTCCGTGCGTGAGTCAAGCGTCTTGACCACTACACCACGGAGGCCGCAAGATATAGAAGTCTAGTCATTTACAGGGCTTATAACCTGTCGTTGGCTGGTTTAAGACGCAACATTACCTAGTGTGTAACATTCACTTTTTCCCCTATGCGTGAACCTCCAGATGTATTCAATTCTTCCATCTTTTGACTTCTGTGAAGCTAAAGAGCTAAAACCTTTATTGATGCGGGTGAGATTCTTCTGACTGAATTATTTCGCCTACTAGGCAACGCCTGAAAACATTTATCCTGCATAGCTCCAACAGTTTGACATAACACCTGTCTTTCCTATTTTATTTTAGAATCAAATTAAACTTATGCTCATTTTTATTTTATAAATTCTTTAATAAGGAATTTCAGTGCTACGGAAAAAGCGGTAAAAATTATAGCTTTTAATTGTGCGATGAAACATTTCCAAAATGAATGAAAACATAATAAAAAATAGTTTTAATAAAAATTAACTACTTTGAAACGTCGGCGTCGCAGGTTCAAGAGAACAATAACCAATCAATTATAGCATTGTTTGCAAATCAATCAATTTGCATATGTGTATTTTACGTTTCTGGGTAGCCATGTTTTTCAAAGTTTAGTGTGTTTTGACAGGTACGGGATTGTCCTTTTAAATGTCAAGAAAACTCTTCGACTTGAACTCGTGGCGTCACAGGCGCTGCATTTCAAAATTACAAAATTTTAATAAATCATAGCGACGATAATACAATACAAAAACAACTATTTGGTTAGTTTAATAGTATATTAAGAGGATACGCGTCTTTTTTTTAGAAAAAAGGAAAATATTTGCGTTCTTATTATTTACCCAAATATTTCAATTTCGAGCTAATAACTCACTATTAGAAAATGGGAATCAAGTTGGGGGAGAGTGGGGTTCGAGCTTAGGACCTCTGATCCGTGAGGCCGCAACACTAAAATTCTTTTTTTTTAGAAAGAGAATCAGAACTAAATTTTCTGTGTCGGTACCTTTCGCGTTTTTCAAAAATAGTAAATACACGCTGGTAAAAAAATAGCAAAAATATCCATAGTGTGTAAAAAAATCATTGCTCTATTGCCATAATCTAGGGAGAAAACACGGGAATACGTTTGTATGAAGAAAAGCGTGACCGTATTCTTCTTTACAAATAAAAAAACTACAGAACTTCCTCATTGATTTTCCTGCAAAATGAGCCTTACGTCATTTCAGCCTTTTTACCATCGGTATATAAATATATATAAATATATAAATCATATATATATAAATCAAAAATTTTGTTAATTTAAAAATTAACAAAATTTTTGAAAAAAGTATAGACTACAGTAAAGCTTCAATTATCCGGATTAATGAGTGCCAGACCATTTCGAATATGCAGAAATCTGGATAACTAGATTAACCATTAAATACAAAATAAATGATAGAAAGAAAACCCAAACTTTTTAAGATCTCTATTTATTGCTTTTGAAATAATACAGCAAATTGGACTCACATTAAAACTAACTTGTTCTTAATAATGTTTAAATTATTTTTTAAATTTATAAAATTTTATCTTTTTTCTTTGTAAAGGAAAAATTAGAAACTCGCTGACAAGCCGGTTTCGCAGTTTAGTGGGTTTCATTATTTTTCCTTTTATATTTTCTGTTCATGTTTACCTTCTTAAATAAAAATAATTACAAAAAACTTAAATATGTCCAGCAAAAGTAATTGCTTTGACACCAGCGACCATTTTATTTGTTTTCATAACACCTACTTTATTTTTATTTCCTAAGGATCTAGATATTTGGCAATCCGGATGACTAAATTTCGGATAAACGGAGTTCTACTGTATTAATTTATTATCAATTTTGTATAATATGTCAATCTATTTTTTTTTTAAACACAAGCTTCGTGATTTGTCCCCTGAAGACTTAAAATATTTTATTATAAAAATCCATACCTATTTGAGAATCTTATCAAATGATAAGTAATAATGTTAAATAAATGCACTGTTAAGCATGTTTAAGCACTAGAAATCTTAAAGCCATTGCTTTGATTTACATAGAATATTATATTAGATGAAATCATTAGAATTTAATGACATACCATAGTATAATTATGAAGTAATTAATAATTTTAGACTTGACAGTTATATAATTTGCAATTATGTAACAACTTATAAATAAATGTAAATAGTGCATGTGAGAATTAATTTAGAATATCAAGTGGTAAGGTGTTTAAAAATATAAATAATAAATAATTAATTACCCCTAAATAATGACTTAGTAAATAGAAATAAAATAAACAAATAATTAAACAAATACGGAAGATATTTTATGTGATGTTTAAGTTAGATGTAATTGTAGGTTACGTGTTTAGATAGCTCGATGGGGTGGAGTTGTGTTTTTAGTTTTGGTGTTTTATTTTAAGGTGTGACCGACTGACAATTCACATGTCAATGTGCCTAAATGTTTGTATGTTATTGCTTTTGACTTGGAAACTAACCTCACCTAACCTATAACTTTTAAACATGTTTCATGTCTGCTCAATCCAATTACTTTGTAAAAACTGTATAAGGTTAATGTGTCAACAAAATCAAGATAATGAAAAAGGCAGTAAACCTCCAAATACTATGCCAGATAAAGTCTGTGTTGCTCAGAAATGGAATCGAACTCTATTTTATTAAAAGTATATTCCATATCTGAACTAAAACCTGCCATTTGATTTTGGCTGCTAACATTTTCTAAACTCATTGGATATGAGACTAATCAAAAATGAAAATGACCTCTTTCAAAACATTGTTGTATGGTTGACAGAAAATTTGGAAGAGCTTTATTATTATATAACATAGTTCTCTTGTAAATGCCTAGACTTCCGTATTCCCTTCTCAAAAAATTCTCTTGAACCCGTTTTTTATTGTAAGAAAAAATCATTCTTAACAAAAGAAAAACATTGAATCGAAAACTTATTTTCAAATATAAGTAAAACCTTTATGCAATTCTTAGTTTTGATATGAATACCGACACTAATTCAAACAAATAAACATGCAAAAATTTACGCAGTGCGCTAACCTTCAACCTTTGAACCTTTGCAATGTCCAGCACGGAGCATCAGCGAAGAGTTCAGCAGCAGTGGCGTCGTGGGCCCGTGTGGCGGCGTCGGAGCGGGCCCGGCTGTGGCGTGCGCGGGGGGCGCGGGGGGCGCAGGGGGCGCGGCGGGCGCAGCCACGCCGGACCAGTCGCCCTCGCCTCGCCAGCACGATGAGCCCGCCTCCCACCACAAGGGAAAGGAAAAGGAGGATCGAGATGAAGGTAACCTCACCCTCTGTATTTATTTTATTTGACTATTTCTGGAGGCTTTTTTGAAGGAAGAGGAACGCAGACTAAAGATATGATCTCTTTTTTTCTATGATTTATTTTGTTGCCCTTTTATATAAGGAATATTTTTGTGTTTTTTTTTTAATATTTTTTATTTCCTTTTTTAATTACTAAAAAAAAATTACCATATTATCTTTTACAGAATATTTTATTTTTTCTTTCTTATGTTTTACAAAAATATTATAAATGTCCATTATTTATTATAGGAGCTAAAATTCATTAACATTTTCTTGTATACCCACGAACAGGCCATGCCTTTGTGGGATTTTTTGTTTACTATTTTTCTATTAATATGTATTTCATTGATATGTAATTATACTTGTTTTTTATACTCTGTTTTATTATTATGTTTATTGTAAAAAAAAATAAAAAATTTTTAAGCAGGACACGAGATATATGGGCATCAGCATAGGCTGCCTGCCTATTACATATAATAAAAATTATAATTTTATTCATACTTTAAATATTATTATATTAGGAAAAAGCAGATAAAAAATATGGATGTACTGAAGAATTTGTTAAAACCTGGAAAGTTATGGCAATCAGTCCACCAGATTCTTAGGAGCTGGCATGTCAAAGGTTTGAATAATCAGAATGTGTGCACGTGAAAACAAATGAATGTAGAAGAAACAAAGTATGTTTGTGAAGATGAGAACATGAAAATGAAATAAAAGTAAAGCCGAAAATAATAGTATTCTTATGTTATTATACAATATTTATTGAAAATAATAGTATCCTTATGTTATTATACATGCAAATTTTCGTCCTCAATTTGAGTATTTTTTAGTTAAAAATAGTGAACGAAAAAATGTTCAACTTGCCCCACGTTGGGCGCCATTGTAATGGGATGAAATGGTAATTTTAAAATACTTATTTATTTAATGCAAACTTTTTAGGTTTTGTAATGTAATGTATTTATTTTTAGATATTTGTACAAATAAAATTTGATCAACTAGTTATACCTTAACCAATAAACAATATGTAAACAAAAATAATTTCAAAAACAAAACATTGTTATAAAATTCAGACACTTACCCATGGCGCTCTGTCTACCTGTATGGATCTTTGTTTTTCCAAAACCATCGCTTTCCCACAGACCCATGCGATAGACCCTGCATCCCTAATCTCTCTAGGCAACTCATTAAACATCTTAAGTCCTTTGTGACACAGATTGTTCTGAGATGCATGGATCATTGTTTTTGGGGAGGCTGTAACCTTCACCTCCCCTCGTGGTATAATTATTAGGATAGAACATTAACATGATTAAATTTTGTTTTTTAATGTATGGGATATCTTAAACCGGGGTACATATTTTACAGGTATACTTAAATACTTTATGCATTTATAAAAAAATATATTGGGAAAGTATTATTATTAGAGTACACATAAGAATATGTTAATTTGTGCAGTGTTTCAAAATTTAAAATAAAAAATAAAATAATCATTTCATAATTATTTGTCAAACTTGACACAGGCTTGAACACCCTAGTAGGGTTAAAAGGCCAACAAATCAAGTAGAAGAACTTATGGTATGCACCTGAAAGAAGTCTCATTTCTGAAGTTATTGCGACTACAAGCTGCGTGTTGACTTATTTAAAAAATATTTTTTGTACATTTGCAGAAGTGATAAAAGTGTACGATGGCAACCAGTCGCTACGACGGCGCATCTTCCGAACTGTGTCTCTACCGCGCACGGCCCCCGTGGATCTCTGCCTCAAGGGGGCCCTAGCTGCCTTCCACCTGGCGGGGCGGCGGCCGGCCGCCTACCGCCTGACGGACGCCCTGCACCCGGAGGAGGCGGGGCTCAGCGACCCCGCCCCCCTAACGAGGCTCACGCACCGAGACAACAAGCGTCCCGCAATCTTCCTGCGCTTTAGGTACTTATTTTTTGACTTCTTTTGATATAGTAAATCGTCATAGTAGAATTGGTTTGAACCGAGTCACCCATACTTTTGAGTTAGACTCAAGATTGAAATCTTGGTGTATCAGTAAAAGTTTTCAATTTTTTTTTTATTATTTACAAAAATGCAATCAACGTTTTGAACCAATTCACTATAGTTGAAATTTATTACTATTGGTCCTTGGAGTAATAACCTAATAGAATTGCCCCTATGGAGAAAAACTATTCTTTGATTACTGACCACGAATTTAGCTACAGATTACAGCAATACAACGGGTCATAGATACTTGCATCGAGAATTGCGAGCGCAAACCGAAACCGTCCATTACACGTTTGTTGTTAAACTAAAAACCAAACCAAACATTTGGAACTTTTTTGTTCTACACAATAGAGCTTAAGGGCTTCTCTAGAAAATTATTACTCTGAGGTTTAAACCAAATCTTCGACTGGTGTACTGATGGTATTACAATGAAAACCAATGTGTTCGCCCTTTAAAGATTATTTCATTGCGTTCGAGTTGAAATTAAGACAAATAATAAAGGAAAGTATAATTTGTAGAAACCTATTGAGTCCATGCAATATTTCTTAACCCTTTCAATTGACTCCGTCTGTTCGCGTTCAATCGAGGGAATAAAGGAGAATACATTATTGACTAATTTGTTGTAAAATAATGTAAAAGAATTATCAGGGTCTATATTAAATAAGAATGCCTTTCTCGAAAACCGCTATGAAAGTTTATTTATAAAACTTTTACTGTAGGTGACGTTAACATAAATTGTGTCCGTTTTTTTTCCAAATGAAGAGAACAAGAGGACAAATTACAACAAATCAGTCAATGATGTATTCTCCCAACATGTTTCTCCTTTATTCCCTGGGTTGAATACAACTAACAAATTACCAGGGTTGCATTTGACGAGAATGCATATTCTCAAAAATTGGGAAAATGTTATTTTTTTGCCTTTAAAAAAGTTTGTATTTTAATGTTTACAAACAGCATTCGTTTTGCAAAATCAGATGCTTTTCTGATATTCCTTATAATTTCTACCCATTTATTTCTTTTTGGTGAATTTTTGGTAATACCAAAATAATTTTAAGTGACTTTCAATACATTTTTCAAAATCGAAATCCTAAATAAAGTGCACCCCGGTTAGAAGAGCAGAGTTTGATATTTGCAAAAACAATTCTGCATCTAAAAAATATTTATTTTATGTTTTGCAATTCAACCAATAAAAAGTACCTAGGTACCTACTTTAATTGAATATTTGAATCATAATAATGAATTATGTGATGAATCACAAGTACCGAAGGATATTATATATCATATATGGCTGGTGATGCACTTTTTTATTCTTTTGCTTTGGGCAACAGCAAACCACACAACGCCGAAACGAAAAGATTTAAATGTCAAACATCACTTAGTTTATAGTTTATCGAAAATTCAAATACCAAAAAAACGTTTTCTAAACCAGCTAATAGCTAAAGTTTGGGCAGGACAACGTCTGTCAGGTCCGCTAGTTGTTAATAAATATAATTGTGTTCTAAACAGGGATAGGGAGAACAGCGAAGGTGTAGTCCGCGTATACCCGGGGCGTGTTATGGCCGAGGCTGCAGACGTGGCCACTGTTCCAGTGGACGGAGATACGACGGTGGCGGATTTGGTGTCAGAGGCTCTGCGGCGCTTTGGTATGCCCAACGCTGTGACCCTGGACTACCGCTGCTCAGAGATGCTGTTAGATAGAGGAGGTCAGTAACAACCATTTACTTTAGACTTTATTATTACTTATTAATTTCAATATAATTCATTTACAATATCATGTTTTTTATTGTAATGCTGTTTCTCTCCAAAAAAAAGACAAGCTCTTGTGTTTGGAGTGGGACTTACACTGAATTATCATTAATATGAGTATCATAATATCGTATCATATCAATTTTATTAATACCATCGCAGTGCTGTGATCGCAGTTTTGCGCACGCACCGTACTAACCTTGATCTCCTAAAAAGGAATTGACACCATCATGAGTTAGCTGAGTGTTGTGTAAGCTTCGTGGTGCTTGTTTTAAACTTTTTAAAATTTATCAAGAATGAAAAGAATTTGAATGAATTTAAAAAGAAATGCTATGTTTACTGTACGATGATGTAAATAGATATGTAATTAAAGTATCTGTAAATATTAGTTTATTTACAGTGTAATAAAAGCTAACTTAAGAAAGCTATTTTTTTTAAATGCCAAAAATAATATAATTCAAATCTCGCCGCTTGTGAGATAAACCTGTAATTAGTTTCCTCAATGTGAAGAACATTAAACCAGTCCACATTCGTCAACAGATCTGTGTGGTGTACAGAGAACATGAGATAAGTAATTTAATAGTAAGGCGACAGTATAATGATTCTGATAATGTGCACGATGACGAAAGAATTGGGTGTCCATCTTTGATTAGTAATGAACTGGTCCATGCGGTCAAAGAAAAAATTAAAGAAAACTAAAAGTTTGAATTATCTGCTTTTTCTGTGAAATTTTCCCAAATTTCAAGATCACTTCTGCATGAAATTGTTTATGAGAAACTGGATTTTTGAAAATGTTGTGCTCAGAGAGTGTAGTCATTGTAAACTTTAAGCTTTCTTTAATTTTTTAAGTAACTACCTCTTAACTGAGAAATTTTGTTTAATGCGAGTATATTATGTAACGCGAGTAATTATTTCTATGGGATTATATTTTTTTAACAATTCATGTGCAATTGATAATAACATTGTTAATAACATATGTCATATATTTAATATTATAGTCTTAACAGAATACTTCGTCCCGTTACAAAAATCTATTTCCACGTAAATTTCATTGTCAATTCACATTGTTATCTAAAAAGTAAGTCCTGCGTTTTGCAGTGACGGAGCGCGTGTTGGGGTTTGAAGAGCGGCCGTGGGAGATAGTGAAGCGCATGGGGCGCGAGAGCATCCGGCAGGCGGAGTTGCTACGCTTTTGCCTTCAACCCGCGCAGGATCCACACGGGCCTCGACTGGCCCTCTTCGTGGGCAACCTGCCCCCCGGCCTGTCGGAACGTAACTACGAGAACATGCTCATGGAGTTTCTCGGGAAAGGTGATGATTCCATAGTTAATAATGCGGAAGTTCACTGACACATTGTTGGAGTTTGAATAGAAAAGTGACCTTTACGCCAAAGTGTAAGGTCCGATTGGTTGTAATAAGTGATGATGTTTAAGAATTTTTCCCTTCAATTTTCCATTTCAACTCCAACAAAGTGACTCGTTTTTATTACAACACTAAAATATATTAAAAAAATTATACGCCTCCACTCATTTGCGAGTGATATTGGTTCTTAAAAACAAGAATAAGAAAAGAAAAACAAATAAAAAATTGAAAAAATAACATTTTCAGGCGTTGCCTAGTATGCAGGTGAAATAATTCAATTATATGAATCTCACCCGCATAAATAAAGGTTTCAGCTCTTTAACTTCACAAACATCAACAGATAAAAGAATTGAAGGAATATAGATGTTCAAATATAGGCAGAATGGTGAATGTTACACAGTGTGTAAAGTGGCCACTTAAACCAGCCATTGACAAGTCATAAGCCCTGTAGGCCTGGACTTCTATATTACCTTCTCTTATTATTTATTTATTTATTTATTAACGGACATTGTCCATGAATGTTAAATGTTCTTCATCTCTGTTGTAATATGTTAATATGAACAGCTCCCCAGGGAGTTTAATCCAGTCCTTGTCTACAAAAATTTGGACAAAATCAAAATATTGTTGTTAAATAAACATGAATCGTGACGTATTACGAGCGTGGCCAATGGAATTACCATTTTTGCGGGAATTTAAAATTACATATATAAAAATATTTTTTATGCTACTAATGAGTAACAAAAAATTATTAGTTTAGTAATTAGCAGTTTTTACTGGACAGTATTTCATAGACCTTTATTACTTTTAAAAAAAACGTGAAGTCCCTATTGTGGGCGTAAGTCAAAAAAGTAAAGGACATTCAATTAGTCTTGTTATTTAGATTTGGCAAATAATATTATTTGGTGTTACCAAATATTATTGTTGTCAATGAAAACCATTTAAGTAGGTACGGTATCCCACAAATTGTCACTTTTATTATTTCAGTACCCACAAATTGTCACTTTTAAAATTTTAATTTCGTTACAAAAATTTCTAATGCTTTGACATTTTTTGCAGAGAATAAATTTTCGTCAATCGGACCAATATATTACGAGTATGGATCAATGGTGATCACATACGAAGATGCCAACCGGGCGGTGAAAGCCCTCATGACCTTGAGGGAAGCCAAATTAGAAGACAAACAGCTGATGGGTAATAATACTCACTTCCTTTTCAAATGTAGAATCAGAAACTCGTTTTCGACCTATGAAATATATGTATAATGGCGTAGTTCTTCCCACCAGTGGAAGATTATAAACCATCCCACAAATTAATACAGTCAAATCAGTGAAAAAGTACCTACTTAAATTTAATTATATCTTTTTTTTTTATTGTTTCTGGAGTATTTGTCGTAATTTAAAATTATAAAACTAAGACAGAGTCAAAAACAACTTTTAATATCAATTCTGTTTTGAAATATTGATTGGCAATGATTAAATTTTTTTTTTATAAAATCAACCGAACAAAAATAACGGGATCTTCATTATTTAATAGACATTTTTTAATTTACTTAATTTTTTATTATTAAGGCAATCCATCCTAAGAAGGATGATTTCTGCCATTAGGGGTAAAATATAAACATGGCATTAGGAATATAATTAATTTAATTTAAAGCCAAGAAAACCTAAAAATTTACCTCATTTTGTGAGCGGAAGTTTCCTATCTGGTGGATAATTTTAGGATCAAAATGGACTTTGATTTAATAAAAAATATATTTTAATATTGTACTATGTTGTGAAAAAATGGTATTAAAAATTGGAGAATAACCTGTTCTTTTTAAAAATACATTTTTTGAATTTTATTTAAATGAACTGACAAAAATAAACTAAAACTCATCGTATCATTCCATGTCCACTCCCTAGTTGGAGCATATGGTGTCCGCAAAGAGCCTCCAGGCCACTCTGTCGGCTGCCAACATCTGTGCATTCTGACATGAACTGCCGACGAACAGTCAGCACTGGACGTCCGGGACGTCGAGAACCTGATGCCTTGTTAAGTAGGCAAGCGTGTTAAGGCTCTCAGGAAGCATCCCCATAACTAAAACTAGATCGCCCCAAACAAAATTATAATGATAATTTATCGGCCCGTTTTAAGCAAAAATGTATTATATTTTAAGGAAGTTCTGAGGAGGTACAATGTTTTTTTTCTTTGAGAATCAACTTGCGGTTGCAGAGAATATAATCCGGAAACAGCAATGTTACCATGGGATCACAAATCAACTATTTTCAACTGTTTTTTTTTTGTGGTTTTCAGTACTGTTGCTTCCCAGCATCGAGCCATCCATGGTTCCCGCGGGAGTGAAGCCATTGCTAGTGTTTGTGAATGTAAAGTCGGGTGGCTGCCAGGGGCTGGAGCTTATTTCCTCCTTCAGAAAATTACTCAATCCATACCAAGTCTTTGATCTCGACAATGGAGGACCACTCCCTGGGTAAATATTTTATTTTATTACACATCTTACAGAACATATCGTCGGCAGAAATTCGAAACTCTGTAAGAGGCAAATAATAAATTAATGTTAATAAATATTTGTATTTAACCACTTACCGGCTTTAATGTTTACCGGTTTCGAGACATACCCGTCTCTTCGTTAGGACACTCACTACACGAACATGCAAATACTAAAATACGCTTTCGCCTTTACCATCACTGTAGATACAAAGTATTTACGAAAAAATACATAAATTACATGCAGAGTTAAAGGGAATGCAAACACCACCATGTCCGAACAGGTACTAAAATTAAATTAAATATATTTAACGATATTTTTATAGGGGTGAAGATAGGGGAGGGGCGGAGCTAAGATATTGAATGTTACACGATTGGTTAGTTTTTAAATCAAAAAGCGGGCTGTATTGAAAAGATATTTGATTATTTATTAGGGGAATATTATTTTTCAATGTGAAATACCTCCATGTCGTTTAATTTTTATTTTCATACAAATATTTACTATCATTAATTAAAATGTTTGACTACAAATTTAATGCTTTGAACATAAATTATCTAAGTATTTCAAATTTCCTCTGATGATATGTAAGAATAAAAACTAAATTTTAAAAAGCCAATAAGACATCTCAATGTGCGTGTGTGTTTTTTCTCTATATACTCCAACAGGGGAAAAGCATGATGGTTTGTTTCGTTGCTTATTTTTTCAAAAATGGTTTTATGTTTCTTGTTTTTTATACTATTTGTGCATATTTTTTTAAAATCTAAAACTGTAGGTTTTTCTTTATGGTATACAAATAAATAATTAACCATAATACTTCGTAAAAAAAATTGTGAAAAACGGCATGACTCAACTGACTGAAATTTGACAAGATCGGGGCATCTTAAAGGAAACAAAAATGTACACAGTGTGTACGCTTGTGTTTCCAATATTCTCATGTGGTGCAGAAACATGGACAATTAGAGCAATTGAGCTGGAGAGAATAGGTGCCTTCGAGATGTGGTGTTGGCGTTGAATGTTGAGAATCCTATGGACAGCCAGAAGAACAAAAATCGAGAAAGTACGAGAAAGTTCAGCTATTGGCCGTGTGCTGCCGATGTATTCGGTAGTTCTTCGGACATATGCGCAGACAAGACATAGAAAATTTTTAAAAAGCCAGGACAAAGGGGTAGAGCTACAGCTCGCTGGATCGAACAAGTGAAAACAATGTCACAGGCGAGCCTGCATGGAGCTGTGGAGGGTGGAGGCGCATTGTAAATAAAATGACTGGGGAAATTACCAATTATCACGAACCTCAAAACTGAGAAACGACGAAGAAGAAGTACACCTAGTAAAAAAATATGTGTTTGCATTTTTTATTACAGCCATTTTGTTTGGCCTTACGTTGTAGAAACCAAAGTTTGGTAATTTTGCCTAAAAAAAATCATTCAATCCAAAATTCGAATTTTTAATATGTTTCTATTTTCTGCAGTTTGTACGTGTTTCGGCACATAAAGGACTACAAGATCCTGGTGTGCGGTGGTGATGGCACTATTGGCTGGGTGCTGCAATGCCTGGACAATGTGGGGCAGGACAGCGAATGTTCCAGCCCCCCCTGTGCCATCGTGCCACTGGGCACAGGTAACCTTTCTCTATACCTTGGTTGTTTGTGTTGTGGTGCCCTTTGGCGACCTCCATGGTGTAATGGTTTAAGGCACTTGACTCACACACTGAAGTTTCCGAGTACGATTGCCGGTAAGAACACAAAAACGAAATGTGATTTTTCTCAAGTCTAGGTGTACTGTGCTGTAATTCGCCACAGTAATTGGGACTCAAGGCCTGTTTTGGTGCAAAATATATAAATATATATACACTCTTTAGCACAATTGCCACAGGTAGAGATATAGGAGCATAATTGTAGACCTTGCAACTGTCCAATTTCCCATTCCGATTTCGGCCTAGTTGATTAGATGGCCAACTGCAAAGCTGGCTTTGCGGGTTTAATTCCCGCCAATTGCAAGGAAAAATCCAAGAAAGATTTTTTCCTAATTGGTCTGGGTGTTGTGGTGCATTTTTCACAACTTCCTTCCATATCCTCTCCTACTTCAGCACTGAACATTATCACTTACATATTATAAACATATCAATTAATGTAGTTTTTTATTCAAGTAAATATAATAGAGCAGAGTTTTTTAAAATTAACAAATAAATAACCATCCCTTTGAAGTAAAAATAAACTTTTTACATTATAAGCATGGTTAAAAATAATGCAACTCTCAAATAAAAAATATTTTTTAAATTGTCACTTTGGAGATCAACATTTTTCACATTAGTGAGATTATGTATAAGAGGCAAATACTCTTGGTATTGGAGAGTACTATGCTGTCCTAATATAACGGCTTAAATATAATATCATATATAATGTTATTTTGGTAAAATAAATTAATTTGAATTTTCGGGATTTTACCTGAGAGCAGCCATCGAATCGGAAACAATCGTCCAGGGTTCTGGTTCTATTTCACACTCAGAACCGTCCACCTTGACACAGGATATTACAAAAATACTTTAAAATAATTATCTGTAGTATAATGAGATATTAATCTTCAAAAACTGCGCAAAATATGTCCCCTACAGTATTGTGTCCCTTTTTCTGAGAGTAGCCATTGAATTGAATACACTTGTCCAGGATTCTGGTTTAATTTCATAAACAGAATAGTATTCTTCATTACATTAATGAATTAAATTAATAATTTTTTTTATATGTAAATCTGTCTTTTTTTTTAATAACCCGCTAAGCCTCTATTTTGGTAATGAAAAATACACCACAACACCCAGACCAATTAAGAAAAAATCTTTCTTGGATTTTTTTCTACCGACTGGCGGAATCGAACCCGCGACGCCAGTTTCACAGATAGTCGTCTAACCAACTGCGCCACGGCGCCTGTCTCTTTCAATACATGATTGATTGCCTAGTGAAAGAAACAATAATATAAAAATCTAAACGTAGATTCATTCTATTTTTATTGATTCAATAATAAATTATGTATATTTGAATCATTGTCTATTGCAGGAAATGATTTAGCCAGGGTGCTCCGCTGGGGCCCTGGCTATACGGGGGGCGAGGACCCCCTGTCCTTACTGCGGGACGTCATTGAGGCTGAGGAGATCCGGTTGGACCGCTGGACAGTGGTGTTCCACCCCGAAGATAAACCGGACCAAGAATTACCCAAGCAGCTTCCAAGTTAGTGCAACATCGCACTGCGACCTATGACAATAAATAATTACTACCATCGTCATCTGTGTAGGCTTAGTTCAGACACGGCGTAAGGTTGCGTCCACGCGATATAAATATAAATATACTCTGTTCAGACACGGGGCAAACCTAGCAGTGACAACAGCCCGATTTAGTCGGCCGTGCTGAGTGTGGCAAAGTTACAGTTCAAAAATAAGAATTAAATTTTTTAAATATATATTGGAATAATCCCCAGACTGTATACCCCATATCGTAATCTTTTTTCGTTCTCAATGTACAGTAAATAGAACAGCAAGAATGCCGCACGATTCTAGTTTATGGCGCGGGGGTCGGCTGGCGAAAGTCAGTTTGACGATCCGCGCTGCAAGTCGTCGCTTTAGTTTGTTTTTGTCCAACAGACCATTTTTAACGAAATTTAGTTGAGTGTACAGGAGTTCTGAGAAAGCCTTTATTTATAAAATTAAAAAAATATATATTCTTTTAAATTGTATTTATGCCTATATATTAAAAAAAAACTTCAATGCTCTATTTCTGCGTTATATTTTGGTCTGTTGGATAAAAACGAACTGAAGCAACAAAGTGTGAGCAAATATATTATAGACACCAATGCAAATAAGGAACGCGGCAGATTCGCGGCGGTTTCAAATCGCGCGATTTGCGCCGCGTCAGAACCAGCCCATAGAGTTCGCATCAGTTGTCTGAAGCCCACAATACTTGAGAAAAATATATAAATGTGTTGATCAATGCGATTATCAATAGAATCACAATACAGGATGGTATTCTGAACGCAAAAGCGCGTATTTACGCACTTAGTACACGCTAACAGAACGATCAGCGCGCGCAACTCTGTTCAGAATACCAGCCGTGGGTACGTATTCTAATGGGAGGTTAAAATTTATCTTCAATTTTATCTACAAAGTAAAATTAAGTTTTCTGTATGAAAAATATAATATGTTTACAATTTTTTTTCTAAACATGTTCAATTACCGATTACCAACGAAGATACTTTGAATGTTCATACAAATATACACCCTTTCATACATAAATATCGATATTAGTTTATACCGCCTCAGTATATAGCGATGAAGATAGCCGTTCATAATCGCGGCCTAGGTATAAGAATGATTTGTTTACCACGAAATTGTAGTTTCCAGCTGAAAAAATAACTGTTACTAATCACCAATCAATAATAATTTATCGAATTATATTAAACAAAGACTTGTATTTTAGAAAAATGACGCGCCTTCACTATAGACCCACCCATATGGACAAAAATTATTCTAGGATTATCAATCACAAAGCTAGCTACTAGCTAAAATTTAAAGCAAAACAGTGGGCCGTAGGTACTCAGGTTGAGAATCGCAAGTTACACGTTTGTTATTAAACCAAAAATTTGCAAAGCTTTTGTTCTATGCAATAGAGCGACATGGCATCTCTATAGCCGTAGCGCTTAATTACACTGAGACTTGTATACGTGCTTTAATTTTACAATATTTTAAATTTTTTTTTTTGTTTCCAGCCGTAACTACGGCGGGCTCCCAAAGTGAGGACAACTCTCAAATATTTGTGATGAATAATTACTTCGGCATCGGCATCGACGCCGACCTCTGCCTTGACTTCCACAACGCTAGGGAAGAGAATCCCAACAAATTTAATAGCAGGTTAGTTTGTGTCAAAATTACTGCATGTTAATATGGCGAACAAAGAAACTCTTTTAAATCTTATATCCCTAATATAATTTTGATATTAAATTTGTATTTATTCATTTTTGATTGTAATTTTGTGGGTTTATGTAATTGGGATACAATATTTAAGTATTTATTCAAGTTGTTAATTTAAATTCTTGATGGAATCTTTCTATAATTGATTATATTGAAGAGAGTCAACCCCCTTTTTCTATATTTTTTTTTTTTACGTATTTAGTTATTTTTGCGCAGTTTTTATATGGAGCATCACCCGTGGTGCTATTCTGAACCTCTCTCTCGCGGTCGTAGAAGACACTTTTACTTACTAATAAAATACGCGAGATAAAAGCTTTTTCTACGGCCACGAGAGCGTTTGGAATATCACACCTGGCTGGCATCCCTCCACACTTTAACGATATTTAGTATTGTTATAATGTTATCACTTAGCTCTCTTAAAAAATACTGCTACATACGAATGAATTCTGTAATTCCTCTGCTAACCACAGACTGAATTTAATTCACCGCTTACTTTTATAGGTTACGGAACAAAGGCGTGTATGTGAAAATGGGATTACGCAAGATGGTAGGGCGCTGTGGCAAGCTGTGTAAGGACCTGCATAGAGAACTTCGCCTGGAAGTAGACGGGCGCCACGTGGAGCTTCCTCCCCTCGAGGGAATTATCATTCTCAATATCCTCAGGTAATCATCAGTCTTCTATGAGGATATGCATCAGTAGACCAGTTTGAATATATTTTATCTGTCATTCTCTTGCAGATGTGTAAAAGTCGCAGTGAGCATTCTGTGCAAAAAATGTCAATATCAAGGTTTTGTATTCCCGTTTATCACACCCCAAAACTGTTTGTTTAAGAAAGTGTATCAAAAAGTTTTTTTTTTCCTCGGCACGTTTTGCTTTTAAAAGAAATATTTATCGTATTTGTAAACTGTACGTCAGAAGATAGCATATAAACTAGGCGCTTTGAAGGGTTTTTGGATGGACAATTTATTAAAAAAAAAAAAAAAACAATAAAGACACGCCAATGGTATATATCTGAAGTGTGTAAAAAGTCATCCCCGTAGTGCTATATTCCAGGGATAAAATACAGGAATACATTTTTATGAAGAAAAGTCAGATCGCGTATCCTCTTAACTAAATCAGAAGTACATCACAACTTTGTTCTAGAAGTAGAAAATCCATCTTAATCAGAGGGAGAAAACCAACCTCCATATGCGATTGTTTCAGCCCAAGGGATTCTCTATCAGCTTATTTTTATGATTTTATTTTATAAATAAATGTATAATTTATCATGTGATTTTAATAAAAATCTAGGACTAGGAGGAAAAATATTGCAAAAGTAACACTTGAAACATCGACATCGTTTTCTTCTGTCAACCTCCAACTGGGTAGGAGCTCCCATGTATCCACATGTATTAATTCCCACATACCTTGAACCTGTAATTAAATAAATAAACATTTGTATTTAAAAAGCCTTTATAATATGTGTGTAAATATATATTTATTATATAAAATAAAACAACATGTTGGGAGCCCCGTTTTTAATATTTAAGGTTGTTTGAATATTCAGGCTTAAATTGACAATAAATCCTTCATAGTTCTTAGACCCGGGTGACTCTGGTCGTTATTTCTCCTATGATTGGTCCTCAAAAACAATATAAATTATATTAGTTCTAGTAATCAGAGTCTGTAATGGTTTTCCTTATGCTTCCTTCAGCTGGGGATCTGGAGCTAACCCGTGGGGCCCCGAGAAGGAAGATCATTTCAGCAAGCCCAACCACTGGGACGGGATGCTGGAGGTAGTGGGAGTTACGGGCGTGGTACACCTCGGCCAGATACAATCGGGCCTTCGCTCCGCCATGAGGATTGCACAGGTATACCTAGACATAAAATGTAAAAAATGTAAAAAAAAAATGTCATAAAAATAGCCAGATCTAAAGCACAAAAGGGTCTTTTCACAATTTATTTTAACTATTATTTTTTCTGTGCGACGACATCTGATAAATTTTCAACAAAGGCTTGAAACATGCATATTTTGAATTACCTGAAAATGTGACGTTTTACGCCCTATGGAACAAACACACCGTTTTATAGGAGCTCGTTTTTAACCTCGAAAATTATAAATGAATTATTTTTTTTGTATTTATTGATACTTATATCTAAATATTTCTTGCATTTTCAATGTCATTCCCGATTTGTGAAAATACCTTATTGTGACATTCCTTACCAAAGAATGAATGAGGCTTGGTGATCTGATAGAGACATTCAAAATCCTAAATGATAATTATGATATGCCACCAGCATTGAAACGGGTATTCACTTTTCACTATGAAGAGAAACGAACACCTAAACGGCCACTCACTAAGAACTTTCTGACTATTGAAGAAATTCAGTACTGCAAGAAATTGGATATAAAAAATGGTTTCTCATATCCAATTTAAATTAAACAGTGAAGTTTCTCAAAAATGTATGGAAAAATTCATAAAAATGGTTTTAATAAAAATGAACTACTTTGCAACGTTACAGGTACCACATATTTACAATAACCAATCAATTATAGTGTTGTTATGTTGTTGTGATTACTGCTAACCCAAATTCAATACATTTCCGCCAGCAAATATACAAATTCCTTAGGAAATGGGTTTAATGAATTTCTTAACAATTTTTTGTTATTATATGTTACAATACAATATATTGCCAGTATACCGGTAAAACTCTCTAAATGAGTAATTTACTAAACTGAGAAAATTCGCTATGAATATTTTGCTCAACAATAGTATTTTCAACATATTTTGGACATGATGGCAACATTTTACAGCTAGATGTTCTTGTATAGGGCAGCATCTAGCCGTCCGTTTTCAAAACTGAAAGTTGTCAGAATTTAATACGACTTTGAAATTTGCTTATTTCTCTTTCACATTTTAATAGGCTTTAAGAAAAAAAGTGCCAATCTCCGAACGATTAAAAATTTATAGAAATCGTAATTAGAGGAAAAATTGCTAGGTAAAACAATTTTTTTGGCAATTTTCATGTGTAGATATGTGTATCGAGGTATACTAGACCTGTAGATACAAACCGATGTAATTACATCAAAACTTAATGGTGAGGGGATCGGTAGTGTATCTTCATAATCAGTAGGGAGAATTTTTACCTTCAACTATAACGTCATACTGAAGCTTTGTCACTTTAGTGCGTAGATATGTGTACCGTGATGTACGCTTCCCCTTGTTTCATATCGATGTACCTACCCAAAACTTGAAGGTGGGGGGTCGGTAGTGTATCTTCATAATCGCTCAAGAGAATTTATCTTTAACTATACCGTCATGGTCAAGGTATGACGTCCTTATCTTCCCATCATAATCGAGGCCCGGGTTTATAAAGAAGGCCATTTCCAGTGACAAATACACTATACAGCGCAGATAAGGGAGCGGAGATATTTATGATGTATTGAATATTTCTAGGGTGGCCATATCAAGATCCACCTGAAGTCTGACATTCCCGTGCAAGTGGACGGGGAACCCTGGGTGCAGTCCCCTGGGGAGGTCGTGGTACTCAAGTCTGCCCTCAAGGTACGTCCCCATACTCAGCTCGCTGCATGGCTTACTGTATTTCGCTCGTGTGATGTGAAATCAATTTAAGAAAAGGTTAATCCGCATGCCGTATCATTGTGCCAATGCCAAAATTAGGAATCTGCTGCGTATTGGGATTTGAATTTTGAAACTGTTGTCATAGATAAATTATTGTAACCAAACCGTCATCTGGTCATATTGCACAATCAAGCCTGGGTGTTCTGAGCTGTAATTCACCCGTGTAATGGGTCCTCCTGGCCAACTGTACTGCAAAAAAAATTGCAAAGAACTTCTCTTTAATACACTAAGAAACAATTAAATATGTTTAAGATTGCACAAATGTTTTTACAGCGTCATACAAATCATAAACTATGAATAAAATAAATTGGCTGCCTTCATGGTGTAATGACTAAGACGCTTAACTTACATATGGAAGTTATTTTTCTCAAGCCTATTCACCCTGGCCTATTGTAGTACAAAAAAATAAATCACTATTGTTGTCCGATCATAATTGCACAGAATGGTGACAAAATATAACCTCACCAGAATAAATAAATACTTAATGTTAATCCAGATTTTTTTTTAATGTAACGTCTACAAAATAATATTAAATACTTTTTAATCTTGTTAAATACTACAAATTTAAACTTGTGAAAAAACTATTTAAATTTTTTATGCATCTGGTGTTTTGTTAATGCTGAAGTAACTTTTGTGATATATCAAACTTAAAACTGGCCAAAATGCAAATTCCCGACTTTGGCATTACCCTAAAAATATCAAAGGCCTACTATCAAACAATGTTATCTACAAAAACTATTCTTTTAAGAAATTATTGTCTATTTATTTTGCTTTTTCTGGCAATGAAAATTTAAATATCAATAATCAATTTAACTTTTTTTTTAAAAACATTCACATGCAGCAAGATTAGTTGGTAAAATTCTTTCATAGATAATGTGGTTTGATATTTGGTCAATAATACAAAACTGTTTCTAGTTTAAACGAAAAAAAATATGCAAATGATAATAAATACTGCATGGCGATGTTATGATGCATTTTTACCAAAAACGGTTTAAGAACTTCCAATTCTTTTATGAATCTTGCATGTATTAAATTTACGAAAAATATATTTACTTATTTTTTATTTTCCTATGATTCAAACATTTAACAAGCCTTTCTGAACATTTCACTCAAGTCAAAATATATTTTTTGTCTTTATTTTTCCACTTTAAAATCACTTATACATGAAGCTTGGCATCGGTACGCCAATTACAGAGTCATCTTCAAGCAAGACTTTTTTGATGATGAAAGATATAAGAAAAAACCTTTTGACTCACTCCTATACGGTGAAAAGATATGTGTGGTATTAAGTAACAATACGAGAGTGTCTACCTCCTCGGTGCGACAGCTTGAAGAAATTCAGTGGATACACATAGACACATCCAGCTCGAAATTGTTCACCTTTAGGGGGCAGCCAGCCGGCAGAGCAGATGATGGACCCTTTTAATCTCGGGGGCCGGGCACGAAGCTATGGACTCGTGAGTCTCGTTCCGATGGTACTTCATTTGGTAACTCAATAGAGTACATATTTATTACCTCTGTAAACGAAAGGGACTAGTCTACAAGTAACTTAAAGAGGGGTTATGTGACTAGACATTTATTACAGAAAAACACAAATGCTTGTAAAATCGAGGGAAAATTCACAGTACAGATGTACAATGGACAAAATAGAAATAACCTTATCATTAGCCCAAAGCACGAGGTCTTTAGTTACACTTTGAATCCCAAATCAACCAAGGCGAATTTACGAAAAACAAGTTAATACAGCGAGTTACATTTATAGTGGGGTAAATTCTTCGTGCGACATTTTATCGCCTCACTATACCAAAGTTCTATCAAGAATAAAGCGCTATCACAGTGGACAGAAGAAATAAACTGATGCTTATCCAGGTGGTGATTCCTACAGCGCGCGTTGCCGTCGGCTAGGTCGGATCTCTTTGAAAAGAACCTCAGGTAGGGATGACAACAGAAGTCGATCAGGATACTTAATTCCTTTCCTAGGACCTCGGGCAGGCAGAGTGCAAACGAACAATATTCGCAGCAGGCAGGGTTCAAAATAATGTCATTTGCGATGCGGCGGTGAACTTTATAAAGGAAACGGAAACCAAAATAGTTCATGAAGCACTTTTAACAGCTTTTTAAAACGACCAACCAGGGCCTCTATAAATTTCGAAATAGTTCATGAAGCGCTTTTAACAACTTCTTTTAAAGGTGCACTATGAAATTGTTTTGCGCAAGAATGGCGGAGGTTAGCGACTTAGATCGCAACGGGATTTGCACGCAATTACTGGTCGCAGCGATGAAACCAATTTGAGCACTTTAGTGTACACTAGTGTGAAACATGGGTCTAAGACGTAATGAAAGGCAACGTTCAAAGCTACTGGTGATTCCACTTACGCGACGCTACAAATTTCGTTTAACTGAACATAGGTCCAACTCGGTCGGGATTACGAGGCAGGCTGCTGCACGTCACGGGTCACGATGGACATGCACGCGCAACTAGATCTTCATTGGCTAGCATTCAACGCATGGTTCAAGGCTGTCATAAAGTTAATCCAACATTTCAGGGGTGTCCACATTTTTACAAAGAAATGGCGAGAATTATTTCTTGACACTAATTACTAGTCCACCTAAGACTGCGAGTGCTAGTTAATAATTGTGTATAACCACTTACCAACTTCACATGTCTGCTGGTTTCGAAACGTACCCGTCTCATCGTCAAGACACTATTAAACTAACATGCAAATCCCACAGTACACTCTCACCATAGTAGATGCACAAAAATATACGGATTTGTATGCTACTATAAATAATGTCCTGACAAAGAGACGTGTATGTCTCGAAACCGGTATACATAGAAAAGTTGTTATGTGGTTACATACAATTATTTTCTAACATTCAATGAAATGTTTACGGCAAAGTTCATACTTTAAATATTAATAGTAAAAATGAAGTTCTTTGCTGTTTTGGTAAATTGTTTTATGAGGATTGATTTCACATCACACTACACGTATTATTTTTACTTATTAATTAATTAAAAAATATGTTTAATTAAATTGTTTGTATGAAAGGTTAAGTGAGAAATTTGAGGAAGTATTAATTTAAATGCATTTTCAAAAGAATGGGAAAGTGACAAATAAAGTAGCCATACTCAAATAGCAATCAAAGCGCTTTTTTATTTTTTTCATTTAAAAATAAAACAAATGAAATCATTATTGTTTTGGCATTGAAAACAAACTTTTTTTTTAAGTACAGTAAAACTCAAATTATCTGAATTAATGAGTGCCAGATTTAATTGCTTTTTAAATAATGCAGCGAATTGGAATCACATTAAAAACTTACTAAATCATGTCCAGCAAAGTTAATTGCCCAATCAAATTAAAATTAAAAAGTTCTCCTTCATTTTTTGTTTCCTAATAACGATCTGGATATTTGGCAATCCGAGTGACTGGAGTTCGGATAAACAGAGTTCTACTGTATTATGTAAACGCACTGTGAAATTATTGGCTTGTTTATTTAGTTATCTTGATATCCTTAGTATTGGACACTGCCAATTTATAGTGGGAAGCTTTTTTGAATATTGAATTCACATTGAATTGAATATATCACATATCTTGGTAGATGTATCATCATTATCCCCGTGTGAATGTAGTGCTCGCGCAGATCGCTGTGTGTTGCTAGGCGCATGGTTATACTCCTCAATGCATGTGACCAAAATGTCCTCACCAAAATTTCCTCCCATCCATCACTCACTTAATTCTAAATTGAAGCTAGACCGTGTCAGAATCATCTGTTCTTAATTCCGTATAATAATAAACGTAACGTGTCATTGTGTTTTGTATTTTAGAATAGTTTGGTAAATGCACTTTTTTTTCATTTTCCCTCTTGCGGTTTGTAAAACAAGCGCGGAGTTGTAATTTATGACCCGCACACAATATTTCAATCTAAATAGGAAGACACTGTTTTGTCAAATATTTTTTTCCTCATTCACATGTTATTGTCAATCGGATCATTCTACTTGCCGAGTGATCGCATCATCTTCCTCATTTTTCTTCTCGTTACCTCTTTGAAAACAATTACTACTTTTATTGCTTGATCGATGTTACTCTCTATATCTCGCATACATTGAAAGCCGAGAAGTAAAGCTATTCGCTGGCTAGCTTTATCGACGCATTGATCCTCCGATAAGACAAAGTCGAGTCAAAGTCCATATGCATGTTGAATGTCTACTTGTTTTCAATATACTAATGATGCGTTTTGAACAATTGCAATACCAACAGGCCACGATGTTAAAGAAGACCAAACGGGCATCGGCGGTTAGTTCGTAATACGGCAGACTCGGGCGGCGCTTGAGAAAGCTAAACGTCCGCGAGGGAAGGCACGAGCTAGTTAGCTAGACCCCCCTCCCGCTACCCGCCACCTCCCCCCACACCCAAGTGTTGTGCCCGTTGATGCTCCACTGCATACTTTTATACGTACTGTACCCAACCGTGTGTTTACCGCGACATTATACACTTGTGTGTCTGAATGAACCTTTGTAAACATTATTTTGTTGTATAGATGTTTGCGAGGACGCTCTTTTACAGTTTGTTTTGTGTCCTTTATGATTTGTACCCACATTACAAGTAAGAAGGGATCACCGCTGTTGGACTCGACCATTAATTGCCGAAGTATAAATGATGATTATTGTATTTAAAGCATGAATTAACCAAAGTCTCCCTGCGCATATCCTACACATGTTGCATGACGGGACATCGGGTTCCACGAGGTGTCCGGAAATGTCGCCGAGTGAATCCCTTCTTATTATAATACATATAGAAATTCCCTGCAAGATTGTGATTGTTAGATATTTCTCTGTTTAACAATATTCTATATCTGAAGGAAACTGCGAATCCTTTTCTCAAACTGCCAAATCAATAACAAGCGGAAATACGATAACCGCCAATTAACAACCGCTTGTTTGAATCTTTGGATTATTTTGCTGTGTTATGTTGATAAGTCGGATTTAATGTTACTATGCACTGCCTTGTAGAGAGCGGACTTGTAGAGAGCGGGTACATAATGGAATAAATGTATGTTTTGGGGTAACAGGCCACGATGCTCAAGAAAATAAAAGCCAAGAGACGCATGACGGAGCCACAGCTCGCCGAAGGGGTTGAGTAGCTCCGCCCCCTGTCTCCCCCCACCCGCTCTTCCCTCTCCCGCCCACACCCACCGACCATCCCCGAGTCACATCACGCCACTTGGCACTATTGGCATGCGTATCTCTATATATATATTTTTGTACTTTCCTATTCTTTTGCTTCCATCAAAATTTTATTATTTGATCAAATACACCACATTTACCGGGCAAATATTTCCACAATACCCTGGAACCTCGTTTTGCAAGGTTTCAATATGACACGGTCCAAAAATTCGATAAAAAAAGTTTTTGAACATTCATTTAACAATGCATAATAGTAATATAATTATTATACTATTCGTTATTGGAACCCCCTACATCGCTGTTTTACTTACTTGGCGAATAATATATAATAATGATAGTGAATAATCTTCGTTCGGATTTTTTAAGTATTTTTTGATATCGTGTTATATTTAAGAAAAAAAACTAATGTTCAGTGAATACTAAACAATATTTTTTTTTTGAAAACCCGAATTGATTTTTATACTAGGTAACCTATCAGGAATTGTTATTTTTTTAATATACTTTTTTACACGGTTCAAAAGTGTAAAAAGAGGTTCCAGCGTATGCACATTGGATTGTATATGACAAAGTTCAGGAGGCAGTCGCCAATTTGTATCCGTAGTAGTTTTGCATTTACGGTCCATTCTCAACATCGGGCTCACCGGGACCAAGCGAACGGAGCGCGAATGCAAACTCCCGGGGAAGTAGATTAGCGGAATGTTCCCGCAAAGGTTGGCTGATGTGACTGTCCTCTGTCCCCATCCCTCCCCAGGCCACGATGCTGAAGAAACTGAAGAGCAAGATGAAGCGGCGCAACACGGAGCCGTCCATGGGCGGCGCGCTGTCGCCGCATCCCGACGCGGAGGACTTCTGAATCTGGTACAGCGAGCGCCTCATCTAACCTGGCTCAAGGGGGCGCGCGGCCGCCGCACTCACCGAACCGCCGTCGCGGCTCCCTCTCTGGGCTCATCCCCTCCACCGCCGCGGCCGCGTGCGCCCCGCCAGAGGCGGCTCGCCCCCATCTAGGACTGCCGCCTTTCGAAAAGGGCGGCCCCGGAGATTTACGAAATATCGCTATTTTTTCAGTCTGTGGTCCCGTGGCCAGTGTCGTACACTCGCGGATCAAAAGTCCGATGTTTTACCACGAATCTATTCCCGAATTCTAATATTGCGTAAATCACAAGAACGCAAATGTTTCGTTTAAAAAAACAAAGTAATAATAAAAATAAAATGTAATTTTTTAGAGGAATCATTTATTTACTTAACTTAAATTGAATAAGTATTACAAATTACAAAACAATTTAAACAGTGCTGCTGGGACCAGCTTGATTTTAAAACCATATTTACTATTGGTATGTGATTTTTTAGCATCTTTTCTCTGATTTTTTTCAAAAACTTGATAATTCTCGGCAAGTCAGATTATAATTAATCTTTACAATTAAATCCGTCTGGTCCGGAGACATAGGATGCTAACCCGTAACCCGGATATGGCCATTCAAACCCGTAGACTCCGGGTCAAACCCGGAGGGGTGGCAGCCCTACCCCAGCCCCAGTGACGTCTGTACCGCCGTGTTTACTCGCCGCGCGCCGCCGGGGGCGCCGGAGGAGGTTCCGACGCCCCCGGACGCCGGCGGGGGCCGCGCGGGCTCAGGGGGCTCGCCCCCTGCGCGGCCCCTCTCCCACCTAACGCGGAATCGGTACAAACTACTCGGAAGCCAAACATTTAAGGGCTCGGCCCGAATTAAACGTACAAAACTTTATTTATTTTATGTTGTTTCTAAGTATTTAAAATATTGAATCTATATATAAATATATATTAATTATTACTGTATGTAAATGTTTATTAAGATATAACATTATTAGAATAAACTTATAAATATGTATGTATATGTGTATATCTATATACATATGTATATATGTATGTTATACATAAAATAATTATAGAATAAAATTATATGTATGAAATTGTGGACTTTCAATTTTATTTAATCAACCCTCGCTATGATGTCACGTGTTAATACGTAGAAGACAAGACTTGATACGAGGCGATTAAAACCGAAAATGCCATTATCCATGGCCACTGTTTTGGAGAAATCCAACAAAACCATAAGCCAGCGTCGTAACTAGGGTCATGAGCCCCCCTGGCAAGATTTGAATTTTGCGCCCCCCGAGACTCATTTTCTAGGAAGAAAAACAGAAAAGAAGGCTGTGGGTCTGCGAAGTGCGCCCCCTGAGGGTTGCGCCCCTGGCAGCCGCCCGCCTGGCTAGCCCCTAGCTGCAACGCTGCCATTAGTGTAAAGAAAATTTCTTTTAAGTTCAATAAAGGAGAATAGTTTTTTCACTTCTTGTTATACCACGCACATGTAAAATGGAAGCTTTTCAATTGAAAATATGTAATCATATAAGCAGATGACTTAATTAAATAAAGAAACGATATAAAACTTGAGGATTTTGGGTTTGATTCCCAATAAGATATGTTATTAAATGGTAATTTTTCAAACCTGGGTGTCTATGTTGTAAACTCATCACCGAATGGGCTCTTTGGCCCATTTTAGAGTAAAAAAGTGAAAGAAATACTTAATTTGTCCATGACACCATCAAACATTGTGTTTTATCTCAGACAGTCTGATTTCTTTTTAAACTTTTTTTTTTTCTTGTTTGTGGGGAGCTCCTACCCCAGTTGGAGGTGTCAAGGAAAGTACCATTAAAGAATCGTTAATGGAACTTTCGGAACTGATGAACTTAACCGATCTCTACTGCTGAACTGATCTACTATTGATGGTACCTAAAGTTGCCATTGCATTTATAGTAGTTGTCCATATAGTGTTATCTTTACTTCCAAGTGGGGAATTTAAGTCTTCTATTTCCCTGTCAGCAATGTGACATCCGCGCTATGTAACCAATATTTCGGATGTTTTGATTATTTTGTGGTTTACAAACAGAAAATGCATAATCGTAGGTCAGGCGCAGTGGGTCTTGGTTTACGGGAGAGTACCACAGATCTCCTGATTTTTGAGAGAGTACTGAACATAAACTAAATTTTATGTTGTAAATTTAATATTATGGAGTTAAATCCAGTTCTTGTCTACAGAAATTTGGACAAACTCAAAATATTGTTTATGTTATTTAAATTATTTATTGACAATTCTTGATAGAATTCTATTATGATGTAAT